>NC_046302.1:5454545-5757575 GCF_004115265.2 Rhinolophus ferrumequinum
TCAACTTTTTTTAACATGGCTACTATAATTTTAAAATTATACATGTGGCTCACATATTTCATTGGATAGTGCTGAACTAGAACCTTAAATTAGAATAGAAGAAATCTAAGAAAAGTAAAGTTCTCTGAAACCTTAAATCTTAAAACTTCACTGTTACAAAGATCTAAAATTACTTTTTATACGTACAAGCCCCAAACTGCATAAATATAACTGTAGCCCATTGAAGGTATCCCTTTTGACATAAACGGATGTGAGAGCCAATTTATGAAACTTTTATTTCTCTTTATCTAATTCCTCCTCTTTGCCTCTAGTTTTTAGGAAAAATTAATATTTGTAAGAAGAATGAAGGAATCTTCTTTCTAGTGAGCATGATGGCAGTGGTGGGGGGCAGGGGGTATTTCCTGAACCTGTGTATCTCCAGAGAACTGTCTTTTTATTGGCACCCGACCCATGTAATTCTTCATTTCTGGTACTTTCTCCTAAAAGGGGACATCTGTTTCACCTTCAGTCTTAATTTAGATTTTTATGATGCTAGTGATATTTTTATTATTGCAAACAGTTTTAAGTGAAGGTCTTTGGCATATGTGGACATAAAGTGATTTAGAACCTGTTGGGACAGGAGAACTGTTAATATTCACATCTAAAGTATATATGAAGTCAGTAAATATCTCTCCTATCCCAACAGGTTCTATAATTACAATAACAGCACATATTCACTTATAGAAATCTCCAGTGACCTTGACCTACCTAGATTAATATGGATAACTTCTAGTTGTCTCTCATAATGATATCATTTATCTTACATCTTTCTTAGCGTAAAGTCAGACATAAATACACAATGTAGTTGCTGGTATTACCGCATACTTATTAGCACACTTCCAGTATCAGTGATGACAATAAACCTCGCAGTCACTAATCTAGTTTGGCAATTCAGAATTGGTCTTGTAAGATTTCTAGCTGGTAGTTTGACACTACTAATAAAGTATTAAATGAATGATATACTTTCAATGAATTACAGTGGGTTTCAAGCTTAATTATATCACTTCTCCTTTGAGGAGCTTTCTTCGGTGAGAAATGGGTAGGGTTGTAGACAGTGGGTGGGGCCTTATTGCTCAATAGCACGTGGCACGCTGGCGTGTGGTTCAACATGAGTATAGAATTAGAAAGATGAAAAACTGTCCATCTAGATAGTTGTACTTCAGGCCTCAGAATGAGAGCTTGAACAAGGTTGTAGCTAAGTGCAGTATTGATTCCTTGGTTTCCCCAGTCAAGACTGACAAGCCAAGACAGGTGATATTGGAGTGCCTGCTTAGTTGAGTGAGTTTGCTGCCAGAAAATGGCAAAATAACGTTGCCTTTTTTTTTTTTTAATTACTAGCATTAAATCTCTCTTTCCCTGTCCCCCACCTTTACTGAGTGCTTTCCTTGTTGACATATTCTGAATTTGTTGCATATTCTGGGATGTGGTCCAGTAAGACTTGATTTTTGGCATCATCAGTTTATTGACATTGTTTGAGTTTTGTCCAAGTTGCTATGTTCATAATTCCAGTCTTGGTAAAGGATGGAAACTTCATAAATTGACCAGCATAAATTCTGGAGACAACATTTTTACTGGGTGTTTTCTTAAACTATATGGTGTCTGAAATTGATGAACTTTTTACTGGGGGATTATTCACAAAGGGTTATAGGCTAGTTAACCCAAACTACCTGGGTTAAAATTCTGGTCCTGCTGTTCACTAGCTGTGTAGCCTTGGGCAAATTACTTCAACTCTCTCAACCCATCTCATCTGTAAAAAGGGTACTGTAATAATAATAGTGGTACCTACCTCCAGTGGTTCTTGCGAGGATTAAGAACTAGTACATTTGAAGCATTAGAACAGTGTGGGATGTAGTGAGTGCTTAGTAAGTATCCTGTTTCCCCACTTGCATCTTCTTCAATATAAAAACAAATGCTATTTGGACTAAGTAACAAAAATTGAAAACAGAGAAGAAAGCAAAATGACAGCCATCTAAAATGAAAACATCTTACTTTTATGTTTCATTATAGTAGTTTCTCAACTGTTGGCAAAATATTCTTTCTGGATGTGGTTTAAGTCTTCTTAGGTCCTTGCTCAAGAGAGTTCAGTTCCACCTCAGTTGTTTCTGAAATGAAGTTAGAGACCTCTTGCCTTGAAGTCTGCTTCCTTTCTGAGCTTGTCTCAGAGTCCAGCTCTACGTGCTCTCACCTTCTAGCCGGCATATTGACCAGCATAAATTCTGGAGACAACATTCACTGTCTTCCAAATATAACAAATTAGAGAATTTTACATTCTATAAGTCTCCTGTGAATCAACTATTATAAAACATACATTAATATGTGTCTTAATAAAATAGACACATATAAGAAAGATGGACTGTAGTAAAATGCCTTTTTCTTTTTACTTCCTCTGTTGTGTGATAATGATAAGTTAGAAAGTAGTTTATCAGTGTATCAATAAATTTATAAGGGATTTTTTAAAATCAAAATATACAAGCGATGTTTTTAGCAATGCCATTTTGCACTAAAGTAACTCCAGGATTGAGCTTTCCATAATTCCAGAAAAGTGTAAGTTGCACTATTAACATTTCTGTTCAAATCATTAAAATCCTGAGACAATAAGCTATAGAGTTCCTTATTCTTTAGATTCGAGACTCCATCCTTCCGTGATAAGATCTTCAAAGAACCACCTGTCTATGCCAGTCATTTTATGCCAGTGTCAGAGTTATAAATAATCCAAATCATTGGCTCTCTCTGCTGCCTCCTTTATTACTTTTGTTATTGGCAAGGAGATAGATGGTTGTGTTCCCAGCCCTTACGTTCTTGAGAGCCAGTGGTCCTCTGTGTTGAGGTTGTACTTGCCGCCTGCTCTCTCTCTGCACCTCTTCTTCCTCTCCCTCTCTCTCTAGGGATGGTGGCAGTGAGGGAAAAGCAAAGCAAAACAAATTAATTGACGTTTGCCAGACATGCTGCTAGGCCTTTTCACATGTCATTAATCACAACAGGCTTCCAGGGTAGGTGTTGACATTCCTGTTTCATAGATGAAGAAAATATAATTTCTCTTCATCATGGTTTAAACCCTGCCTGTTTTGAAGTCCAGACATGCTAGAGTTTTCCCTAACGCGGAGGTGGGCTAGCTGCATGGAGCTACTAGTACTTATGGTAAGGACAACCAAATTAAAGTCCTGGCATCATGGGGACCTGCTTGGAGATCTCACCGTAGATTCTGCATTAGATTAGACAATGGCAGCGACCAAGGAGATATACTAGATCACATTCAAATGCCATCTTGGTCATCGTTTCCAATGTTACATACTTCTAGATTTAGGAGGCCAGCAAAATCTGGCTTTGGCTAAAATCTTCCTACTATGACTAATATTTTAGTGAGATCTTTTTTCATTCATCTGTTTGCATCATGGGGTTTTCTTAAAGTTAACTATTGAATTTCAGTTCATAAATCCTTTTAATATTAAGGAAAACCAAAATTTTAGTGTTTGCATTTGTTTTTATTTCTCTTCCTTACCTAGAAACAGTGGAAAGAACTTTCTAAAGAAGACTTATGTCCTGCTTTTGATCATTCACCAAACAAAATAATGACTGAAAAATACAATGGGAACAGGATAGGACTAGAGGAAGAAAAACTGACAGGTGACAGATATACAGGACTATCCTCTAAAACACAAGATACTATGGAGGAGAACAGCGAGAGGTAAGAATAACGTTCTTGAAAAGACACGACTTTGTTTTAAAATGGTCAGTAGATGTGAACTAATATAGGCTCTTTGTTTATCGAATTAATGTACCCTTTATTACGTAAGGGTATTTAAGTAGTATATGATGACATTAATTTTAAAGAGCTTTTATTCTATTAAGAGGCCAATATTTATAGACAGATACCAGTTGGAAAATGATTTAACAAAATAACTAATTGAGTACAAAAGTTAACAAAATAACTAATTGAGTACATATAATTAAATGCTAAAATATATAGTATGGTACCGAAAATAAATGGTATGAATACCTGCTGTTTGTAGAATTATGTAGTGTTGATAGTATAGTTATAATGTATTTGTAATATGCCTTTAATAAAATTATGAAATGTTTATGAATATGAAAACTTTACTGCATTATTGAAGAGGAAAACTTTTTTTCCCAAAAAAATCATATGAAATGCATTTCTATACCTTTTGAGTTATAGAAATGTGTAAACTATTAAAGTTTTTTAAATGTGTAAACCATATAAATGTGTAAACTATTAAAGTTTTTAAATTTAAAAAGTTACATTTCTGAGACTAATTATCTCACACATTCTGAGGTGTGAGTCACTTAGTAAAGTAAATGAGCTCTTTTACTTCCTCTCTTTTGTATCTGAATGACCTTTTACTTTTCTTTTTGTCAAATAATGCTTTTTATTGGGGGGAAACCTTATGTTGTAGTTACATCTTCTATATTGAGATCTTGAGATGTGTTGTGAAAATCATTAAGGTCTCCTATACATATGGTTTCACTTTCATATTTCCCCAATATAAAAATTACCTGAATTTTATAAAAGGTAACATTGCAATACATAGTATATGTGTTATTATATATTATATTGAAGAGTTTATTATGACTTAGCAGTGCTATTCCTTATGGCTTTTGAGGTTTTAGACTACAAGTTGAAGCATAAAGTTGTTTATTTTTCCCTTCTTTCCCCTTAAATATTTATATCAAGATATAGTATTATTTTAAATTACCTTATCTTTTTTAGTAATAAGATTCTCAGGTTCCTGGTGGTGTAGTTTTGCCTCGTACTACTTGGAGAATTTAATAGAAAACAGGCTTGATGATAGAATTGGTGCCCGTAGCATTTCAATGGTGTTGAGTTTTAATCTTTAAGGACACAGGCCAACCATATTAACAGTTGCAGCAAGGTAAATCACTCACCCAAGTTTGACAGTACAGAGTAGATCAATAAAACCACTCAGGAGTTATAGAGTAATTGCAGAAGGTGGTTTTCGGAGGTGAGGGGGCAGTGTACGCATATATTGTGTTCTTCCTTCGGGGATAGCCATAGCCAGAGCCTGTTTGAAAGCAAACGGAGGGTCCTAATGGGAAAGTAAGGATTGTGAGCGGAGGGGACTAACTGAGGGAGCAAGGTTATAGAAAAGTGAAGAAGCATAAAATAAAGATTACCCTGAAAATTTTTGTTGTTCAGTCCTAGTGAATTTTAATACTGATCTACAGCTTTGCATTAGAGATGCTAATAAGATAAATCAAAATTTTATGGAAAGGATTTCAGTTTCAAAGGAATAGAACACAATACTTTCTTCATTTTCATTATTAAATATCCTCCAATCAGTGTTTTTTATAAAGATCACATTCCCATAGTCATGAAATCTACTTAGTTATAAAAAGCATTTTTAAAATAATAGAATACATAAAATAGAAATCAGAATTAAATTACAAAATAAAATAGGTCAGAGCACAAAAATAGTAACTAAGTATTTTAACATTTTTATATATGTACATGTTATGTAAATTATGTAGGGTACATATTTAAAAGTGTGTTTGTGTGGGATTACTCTGTTGAGAAGGTAAGATATTTCTTGCTGTAGGTTGCCATCAAGGTTTGAAAGCCAGTGTTCTCAATTATAGTACAACCCATAAACCCAGATGACTGAGAGTGGTGAACAGTTTGGATAAGTGAAAGATTATTTGGATCCTTCCCCAGTGAATTTGCATCGTGTAAATGGCACCTGTTGAGACATGTATTGGCAGTAGCCTGCTGTGTGTGCCACTCCACCATGAAGAATTTCACATGTTCTTTCACAGGCAGGGATCCACAGGAGGCATTGCCTGCCAGTTTATGGCCTACATTGTATAAACATATAGGAAAACCTGGCCAGGTCCCACTTGGCATATTATTACATAGACCCAATTTCCTTAGGCCTACTTTAAAAAAATTATATTGAATCACAAATTGAGAATAGTCCTTACTTCTCTGGAATTGCATTCTTAAACTAAGTAATGGCATCCCTTGGTACTTGTATTCATTCCATTCCTGAAAACATATGTATAGTACATTTTTGGAAAGCCAGAGGCTTTATTTTGTTATTTCAAATGGGAAAATGTATGTGTTCTCAGCCCAATCAAAACCATAATCAATTCCCCCCACATCATAAAAATCCTCTTAAACACCTATAGAACAAAGTATTTAAAGTATAATTATATAATCATGTAACACTCAGTGAACTCATTAGGTTTATATGGTAAATGACAATTGTTTTCTACACTGCAATGTTAGAGATTCCATCAAAATTGAAACCTGGTTGTTGATGGCCCCAGGTTCCTGGCAGAAGTAAATATAGGGACCTATGAAAGGCTGTCGCCTTGGGTCAGAGCTCTATATTTTTTACCTATTTTGTATATGTTTTGCCTACACTTGAATACAAGTTAAATTTTTTCACTGGCAGGCACCCACATATTTGTTATAGTGAATTTTCAATTCAGAGAGTGAATTCTGGGTAATAATTTTTGCAAGTCATTATAGCACATGTTCAGGTTGACAGACAACCAAAGATACCTGTGTTTATAATAAATAAAAGTGGAAAAGACATTAGAAATCACTATAGGGCATACAGAGATAAGCAAAATAAAGTCTCCAAGTTGCTAATATATTATAAAACAAGAGCCCAAATTAACAAATTATTTACTATTAGTTAATTACCATAAGATAAAGAATAGAAGGGTTATAAGAGAAGAGGGAGAATTGAAGAATAGAATTGAAATGAGAGCACCAGGGAGAAGAAAACGTTTCTAGTTTAGGGGGTGACAGATGCAGAGAAAAGCAAAACCCGTTTGGACAAGAACAGAGTTGTACACAGCAGAAGAATATTAGAAAGTTTTTGCGTGGACATATGTTTTCAGGTCTCCTGGGTATATACCTAGGAAGGCAATTGCTGGGTCATATGGTAACTCTATGCTTAAAATTTTAGGAACTGCCAAATAGTTTTCCACAGCAGCTACATCATTTTACATCCCCACCAACAATGTCCAAAGAAAGTTCCAAAAGTCCAAAGAAATTTAACATTGATAAAATAACGTATAGTCTAAATTCAAATTTCTCTAGCTGTCAAAAAAATCCACATAACTTAATTGAGATATAATTTGCATACCATAAATTTCATTCATTTGAAGTGTACACAATTCTATAGATCTAGCATATTTACAGAGTTGTGTAACCATCACCATAATCTAACTTTGGAACATTTTCATGATTCCAATCTCTATAGCCATTTAAAAAAATAATTCAAAATCTGATTGAGGACCATGTTATTTGGTAACATGATTCTTTAGTCTGCTTTAATCTGGAACTGTTTGCCACTTTTTTTTTCCTTGCTTGACATGGGCATTCTTGCAGCTTCTAAACTCGTTATCGTTTCGAATGCTCCACAATATGGATTTTTCTGTTTCTCCTTATTAAATTCAGGTTAAACATTTTGGCTAAGAAAAAAGTTGGCTCTTAATGCAGTAGTAGACACTGAAAAGGTATTCAAGATATTTAATCAAGCTACATGATCAGAGCTATGCTTTAGGAAAATTACTGTGGTGATGTTTAATTTGGAGGCAGGGAAATTGGTTTGGTTTTTGCTGTAATACTGGCAGTAATAACTTACATGTTGCCATTAGCCATTCTTTCTTATGTAGTCCTAGGACCATGTATTTTGGGAGCTAAGGAAACAAAAATTCTGTTTGAATAGGAAAAGGAAAGTTAGAAATATATATGGACAAACAGAGCAAAACAGAATATCTTATAGAAATATTAAGTTGATAGCTTTTATTAGGGGCCTTTGTCAAAAATCAAATGTAAACACAACAGGATCAGATGCTAGGGGACTCACTTGTCTTCCCACTTTTGCTGGCTGGTTAACAGAGAAAGAAAACAACAGTCACCAGTTCACATTTCAAAAAAGACAGTAGGAATGGAAAAGGATCTCTCAAATATATTGATGATTCATTTGTTTCAAGAGCACTAAATCATTGCCTTCCAGTGCTCCACTCCGGCTTGGTTTCCTCTTAAAGTCCTACTAATAATGCACAACTCAAAGACAACTTGAGTTTATTATCTTAATTGTTTTTTCAAAAACTGGATATTTAAAGACTGGGTAAAAGTAAATGTGAAACGTGTTTCAGATTGCTCCAATGTATACTTGAACAAAGTATGAAGGATCCCGCTATCTGGAATATATTTACCTCACCTTTGTAATATCCATAGTCTATGGAATACTATTCAGCCATAAGAAAAGATGAAATAGTGCCATTTGCGACGACATGGGTGAATCTTGAGATTATTATGCTAAGCGAAGTAAGTCAGATACAAAAAGTCAAGAGCCATGTGATTTCACTGATATGTGGGATATAAAACTGAAAGCAACAAAGGAACAAGACAAACAAAGAAACAAAACTCATTGACACAGACAACAGTTTAGTCATTACCAGAGGGTAAGGGGGTGGGGGGTGGTGGATGAGGGAAAATGGGGTCAAATATATGGTGATGGAAGGAGAACTGACTCAGGGTGGTAAACAATGTGATATATAGATGATGTATTACAGAATTATACACTTGAAACCTATGTAATTTTACTAACAATTGTCACCCCAATAAATTTTAGTTAAAAAAAAAAGAGAAACCACCATGCTTATTTTCTGATCCTGCTAAAAGTGTTTATTAATATAAAACTGTATCAGAAATTGTCACTGAATTATCAGAATACGTCTCCAGGCCATTTAGAATATTGAGGCTTTTTTCCTTCTTTTTTTGCAATATTTGAATGAGTTGAAAAATGTATGGGGGGGTAGATATTTGAGCTCACGTCCATCCTCTATATTAGAGTAATTAAATCCTGCCAAGCACTTCCTTTTATTTGTTTTTATTCATAGTGTTCTACGGAAACGAATTCGAGAAGACAGAAAAGCTAACACGGCTCAGAAGGTGCAGCAGATGAAACAGAGGCTAAATGAGACTGAACGAAAAAGGAAAAGGTGGTTATATTGGCAACCTATTCTCACTAAGATGGGGTTTGTGTCAGTCATTTTGATTGGTGCTTTTGTTGGCTGGACACTGTTTTTTCAGCAAAATGTCCTATAAATAAACAATTTTGCCCAGCAAGCTGCTGCACTAGTAGCCGACAGTGTTGCGTTAATACCAAGGGTTTGTCTATTAGCAAACTCCTCATAACCCAAAAATGGAGCGGTAGAATAGACACCAACCAGGTAAATGATATATTCAGTCCTCAGCCCTACATCTCAGGGCACTGCCCCCAAACTGTAAACGGCTATCTAAAATAAAGACTTTAATACCTGTTAAAAACTGGTACATTTTGGAACTGTATTCATACATGTTAAACGTAATATTTCACCTGACCAGATTGAGAAATCCTTTATCACAAGGATTTGTTTTTGAGGCTATCTGGATTTTAACCTGCACTTGATATAAGCAATAAATACCATGGTTTTATCTACATTATTACTGGAAAGAAAATGACCTTTAAATAATGCGTGTAATGTATAATGTATTATTGACGTGGGCATCAACATTTTATATTCTTAACCGTTTCAAGGTAAATATATTTTATAAGTACCTATTTAATCTTTTGTAGTTAAATGTACTTTTTTAAAAAGCTCAATTTGAAAAATCTGTTACCATAAAAAATAAATTGTATGTTGATTCATTTGTACTGGATACATTTTCATAAAGAGAAATTTGATATGAGCAGTTAGAACTCTGAATAAGCATTTTCTACTACATATTTGCATTTGTTTTATGTTTTGCAGTTTTCCCAATTTTAAAAAGAAAAAGAAACAAAAATTTTCCCTAAAAATATCTTTGAAAGAAAATCTCCTTACTGGCATAGTCAGGTAACAGTTGGTCAAGACTTTGTAAACAATTGGTTTCTGTAAAGCCCATTATTAATACTGTTTATTTTTCATGAAAACTGAATATAACTACCCTAATTTATAATTGGGGTAAATCATGATTTAGGAAATAAAAATAAGGAGTAGCATTTTACTATCCATGATTTCAGTTTACTAGACTGAAGTTTTGAAATAAAATTTTTTTCAAGTTCTTTCTACGTCAATAAATAGTATGATGATGTACAAACCTTATATTGTCCCTTTAACTTCTTAATGGGTATTTTAAAAGTATATTATTTAATGAATTTAACTGCTCGTTTGAATGCTAGGTTTCTTCAGATCCCAACATTCCAGTAAGTGTTTAGCTTGTTTAACTTAACAGTTGTTATAAATTTAATTGCTGAAATAATGAAATCACATTATTTCAGTGGTTTTCAAACTATGCTCGTTGGATTCCTAAGGGATCACCAAGAGGTGTTAGGAAGGACTCCAAGCTATCAACTTGGGCTTTGAACCAGACCACCTCTCCTTCATTTATTTTATAGACTGCATACGATTTCTGCATGAGGTTTAGTTATTTTAACAGGTCCAGTTGTAATTTAAAAAACAGTTTGAAAACCATTGGTATAGATATTTTTAATTGACTTGAGTATCCTTGAATGTGTTAAATTATGCTGCAAGTATGAAAGAGGATGTAGGTGGTACTACATATTAAATAAACTTGTGCCTGTGTCCTAATTCAGTATTATTGTGTCCTGTAACCTTTAAATGGAGAGGAGGTAAGAGGGACATTTTCTTATGTCTGTCTGCATTACACCTGTGTTCGGGCGCCAAGACCTTTACGTGTAAGGTCATTATTGGTTTAAAATCTTTCCAATTTGCCTGGGTTTATATTTGCTAAAATACAGGATATTATTCTGCAAGTCAAATATGGATAGATGCTGTTAAATTTCTAATTGAAGATAGCCTTGCTTTAAACAAAAAGGTAAAGACTTCTTAGAGAAAACAATGCTGATAATGAAGCATGTTGCCCCTTTGCGTGGTGGATGTGCTTCACTGGATTCACTCTTGCAGCTTTGCTTTTTGTCTGCCTTCTGTCCTTCTGGGTGGTGTTTGTTGTAACATATTTTTAATCATAGTGTTGTAAGCATTTGTTGATGAACTTCTGCAAGGGTTAGTCATCTTACTTCTTTCAAGCAGGTCCTTAAGGATAGTATGTTAAGTTTTTACCAGTAATAATGTTTTTGGTGGATGCCATGTACTAATTATTGAAAAGATAACGACAACGTGCTATGGTGCCTGTTATCATCATCCTGACCCTTTATTAAATGAGGTGTTCTAGTCAGAGAGAAGATCCAGACCTGGCTCCTGCCTGCTCAGGTAACAGCCAGAGGAAAAAGTTAGCAATTCGTGATGGGTTCTACATCTTTACAAAATTTGTGTATCCTTAGGTCTTCATAATATTTTCTAATTATAACAAATTTTAAAGTCTGTTGTGTAGTTTGACTTTACTGAGGTAATATTTTTTAACAGGTTAAGGAAGAAAAAAGGGTTTTTTTTAAAGCCAGAGGCTTTATTATTGACATTAAGAAAAGGATACTTACATTGATATCTAGTTCATGTGTTTTTATTTCTATCCCTGCACTAAACTGACAGCAACCTTGGATTTAATGCCATCTTCTCTGGCTACACAAGTTGGTTACACATGTTTCCAAGTTTAGTCGTGTGTTTTATGCTGTCCTACTACTGATTTTTATTTATACTTGCACATATATGTAAAAATATAATTCTCCATATTTGGTTTATCCATATGTAAAAATTAAAATAAGACTGTTTCCCTGAATTCTTAGAGGGTTAAAAAATGTAATATACAAGTGCATAGGGAACTTTAGAACAATATAAAGACAATTTTTGATGTTCAGAGGATTTTTTATATATATAAATTTTATTGGGGGACATTAGGAAACAGTGTTTCTCCAGGGCCCATCAGCTCCAAGTCATTGTCCTTCAATCTGGTTGTGGAGGGTGCAGCTCAGCTCCAAGTCCAGTCGCCGTTTTCAATCTTCAGTTACAGGGGACACAATCCACCATCCCATGCAGGAATTGAACCGGCAACCTTGTTAAAGACTCGATATCTAACAGGATAGCCGCCCCTCCAGAAGCTCAGCAGCAGCTTGTTGTCTTCAATCTAGTTGTGGAGGGCGCAGCTCACTGGCCCATGTGGGAATTGAACCGGCAACCCTGTTGTTCAGACGATATTTTATATGTTTGCTCTGTCCTTTTCCATCTTTTTTGTCCATTTCCGTATGTATTAATATTTTTTACCAAGGAAAGAGAAATGAAATCTTTTTAAAAAAAACTTGTTTATTAAAAAAAAACATAGATCTGCTTAACATAGATCTGCGGTATGTCAGATGAAAGAGTTTTAACTCAAGTTAATTTTATGTGCACTTGTGCTTGTCCCTTTGTTTTAAATAAACTAGAATTAATGGTGTGAATCAAAAACTACATATTGGTTTAAAAAGTAGTTTATGACATGGAGCAGTCCTCCAGTTTTAGTACCAATTCTTTCTTTGCTTTCAGCATCAATTCAGAGTGATGGTTGCTGCCATTAATTGATTGTTTACTGTGTGCCAGGCACTGTGCCGAGCACTTTCTATATATTATCCTATCTAATCCTCACAAGTTTGAGGTATGTAAGTATTGTTATTATTAAGCCATAATCAGCCTGAGACTTGACATTTCCGCATTCATTTATGGTGCTATCATTGAAAAGTCTCAAAGAAAGACTTACCTTCTGGAAGTCATTTCCCTCTTAGAAAAATATCTCTGATTAGATTCTATATGAATAGACACAGGCCAGAACCTGATTATATTAGAAGTCCTTTTATTAACCATTGTACACTCCATTTTAATGAGTACCTCTTTTTCCAAAGTGCCTGCCTGGTTATTGTACAGATTTTTAAATCTAGTTGTTTAAATATAGATTTTTTACTTTTAGATACAAATATTACAGATTTTTTTTTAATATAGTCTATTATAAGTCTAATGCCATTATGTATATCATCCATTTCTTCCTGTGTTCAGGAAGAGTCTAGGAGTCACTCCTTCTGTCAACATTGATTGCCTGCCCCCCAGCGGGTCCAGGTGGGTTTGTCAGTGGTGTAGAGAATGTGGATCTCTTAATGTACTGCATGATAGATATAGCAGAGTTTGAAGGGTGGCTGAGGTCAGAACTTGGAGCAGCGATCCCAATCTGGAACTAAGTATATAGCAGAAATGTCTGTTCTGTGTTCTCATTTCTACATTAACAGCTAATTAAGTCTCTTACTTTAAGATACCCTTGTTTGGCTTTGACTTACTTAGATGATAGGGGCACAAAATCTTGTAAAATTTTGAAAAATAGAAACAGTAATTTTCCACATAATAAAATTACATTCTCCTGCCTTAAAATAGAGGTCTTGGTTGGTCATTCTTTGGATGATTTATTCCGGAGGCGACCTGTTTCTTTCATCTTTTTCTCTAGTTCATTTGTTTGGATTTGATTCAATTTTTCTTATACCTATCTTCAAAGCACTGTTTATGGGACAACACCAACAGCCCCTACAACAGTGGATATGTTAGAAATTGCAGCCATCTCTTCCATTGAATATGTATAAGTAATAACATGCCTTGGTGGGAAGAAACTCAGGTTGTGTAAGCTCCATAATGTCTCTTCTACCCAGGAATCCTCAGTGCAGATACTGTTCTCCACTTACTGGCTATATTCCATGTACCTGGCCATAATGTAGTCATTTCATTATTCATCATTTGAGAATTTAGCAATTTAAGCTTCTAAGATTTGAAAATTTTATGCTACCCACTTTGACAGGTAGTGTTCTAAAGAAAAAACCATTTTCTAGGAAAATGGTATGAATTTGGCTATCTCATTTTTGCCTTAGCAGTAGGAATTTTCTCAATATTCACCACATTCAGAGTGCTCCAAGAACAGCATTGAGCAATTCTACACAAATGTTTTTCTCTCGGCACTCTGCAGAGAAACGGTTATCTCCTTTGGCTACTGGATTCTGGGAACTTCATTGGGGAGAATTTTTCCTCACTGTCACTGCCGATCCTTTTCTCTTGTTGTATGCCATTTACTCCATCGCAGAGTATTGCCAGGTATAAGCAGTGAATCAGACAAGAAGCCACTGCTTGGTTTGAGAGGCTTTGTCTTTATTAGTAACAACCTGACAATGAAAACAATTTTAAAAAGCTCTGACAATCACCGTGCAGTCCATTGGGAGGATGGAAAGTTCAGTCTTTTGAATTCTTTATATTTTGGTTTTCTAATTTAGAGTGGAATATGGAAATTACAGGATTTAGTGAGGGTATTACTTATAGAGTCTACGGTTGTCTGGTTTTCTAGTATCTAGTATGTTTTCGGTAGGCAATAAGGAGAATTGCGTAGGATTTTTTTTTTTTCTTTAGAGAGACCATTTCTTAAAGAAGAACATCAGTTCTTTATTCTAATTTGGCATAGATGTTTTAGACTCATGCAATATTTCAGTTTACTGTAAAAAAAAGTTATTCTGAGTTTGGTAAATTCAGGAGAGGGAATCTAGGTAAGTTAGTTTTATTTATAAGGCAATGTTTTGCTCACCTTAGAGAAGTTTTTGTTACTTTTCAGTAAAATATTAGTGTGAATATCTGGTGGCAAAAAGTATTTTGGGTGCACTTTTGACTTCTTGTTAGGTCAGGTGTGGAGCCAGCTTAGGAAGGTTTTTCTCTGTCTGTAAAAGCCAGACCTCTTACCCATTCCAGCAGTAGGATGGTTGGCAGTATGTGAGGGCCACTTCTCCAAAGAAAGTGCCTAGCAGGGCAAATTCCACTTGATTTGTTTGAACCCATTTTACTTTAGCCTTGTTAAATAAAATGGCAAAAAATGATTGAGGTGAACATATTTTTTTCCTAAAATGATACCCATTTGTCTTTTCAGTCTTGCAAATAAACATAGTCTTTTTAAATAGTTAAGAATATCAATGATTTCATCTTATTTTCTTATTTCCCAGAATAATACAAATGAAAAAATAAGTGAACCTTTAAAAACACTGTCAAGTTCTTTTAGTTGTTGTAAGTGGCCATTCATTCTTGGTAAGTGTGTCTTACCAAGACACACTTAACGCCCTGCTGGGGAAGGCAACATTGTAATGAACAGGTCTGCCAGTTAGTTTAAATACATAACCTAAATTAAACCCAGTAATACCTTTCCTAGATACATCCTGCTATCCCTATTTTCGGATAAGAAAACTGAGTCAAAGGATAAGTAACTTGCCCAAAATTGCACAGCTAATGCATGACAGAGCTGAAATTCAAACTCCAGTCTATAGAATTCCAAAACTTCAGACCTCATACTTTTTCCAGTATGTCACACTGGTTCTGTTTTTATGCAACATTTAAACCAAATATTTAAATTGGAAAACATTAGACAACTACTTTTACCTGTTAAAATTTAAAATAACCCTTTATTTCTTAAGTGAAACAAATCAAAGATTTTTCTGTTTAAAAAATTTAGTGAAACGGTTTGCACTACCTAACACTGGACCAGAATATCAGAATGTTCTCCAAACTATTATTTTGTTTACTTTGATTGGTTGGATTAAGTTTCTTTCTTTTAATGAGTAGTTTTCTGGATGCGTGGGAAATAAATATGTATTTTACAGTAGTCAGAATCATTAATAACCTTTCCTTCAGCCACTTGGGTTCAGGGTTTTATAGATCCTGCATTAAGCAGCCCACAGACATCTAATGAGAACAATTTCTTGATTATTTGACATGTCTCTATCAGTGCTGGAAAATCAGAGAGAAGGGTATTCCGAACACTCAGGTGCTTGGTACTGTTATTCTTTACTTCAGTAAGGAGCCAGTAGTCAGGAAAAAGCTCAATTCATAGTATTTGGGGATTTTTGACTAAATGTTTTGGATAAATATATGGATATGATTTATATTTCCTGTTTATATATGTGGAGATACAATAATGACGAGTATTTAGATTACGAGGTTATTTTGTCATAGTGAAGGAAGTTGGGGGAAGAATGGAAACACCATTTACCTCCTCAAAAGTTCGGCTATTTGCAAATATTGTGAAATAACATCAAAAACTCAACTGCCCTTAAAATAGTTATTCCATTTGTCTATCGCTTGTTTAAACTCTCATTTATCTTTACTTTTTGGCATTAAAATACAATAAATCTGTCAATTACCTTATGTCTGTGTTTTCTTTTATATTGATAGTAACTAAATTGTGTCACTTCCGTTCAATGTTGCTATAATCATTAGTATTATCCTTCAGGACAAAAAAGCATGCTGGTAACAGTCCGTGATTTAAAGATATAAGCCAACTTTATGTTCAAACATTATGCTCACAATATTTTTAGCAGTATGATACAGTGGAGGTCCAAATTGGATTAGACTTTTGAATTGAATGCCAAAGTATTGGTAAGTCTTAGCATATACCGTATAATCTTGCTAAAATGTTGTGGATACATTTTTTTAAACCTGTCTGTCTGTCAGTATCTCACATGGAGGTCATTTCTTGAGTATACAGGATGACCTACAAAATTCATAATTAGTAATTCTTGAAAAATAATATGAGTTATGGTGCTTTAACGTGAGTCTACCTCACACCACCAATTCAGTTTGAAAATTGAGCACTTAAGCAGTTTTACCAAGATGACCGTGAAGCACTTAGTGTGGTTGAATGTGATATGTTGGAATGTTTTTTGGTTGCCTTTTTTAGTTCATTGTTAGTCCTTTTATGTTTGTGTGTATCTGTGTATGTCTGTGTGTTTGGTAAATATGAATTGAATAGATGACTTCTTATTTTATGTTTTAGGCCAAGATTGACAGACACCTAAATATTCATGACTTGAGAATATCCTACAGCTATAAATTTTGAACCATTGATGTGCAAAGCAAGACCTGAAGCCCACTCTGGAAACTAAAGTGAGGCTTGATAAATCTGTAGATTGCCTCACACTTGTCTGTTTACAAAGTAAACTTTACATCCAGGGAATGAAGAGCACCACCAGCAGAAGACTTTGCAGAATCCTCTAATTTGATGTATTGTTAAGTTTTTTAATGCGTGTATGAAATGTGGAAAGATGTAAAAGAAATAAATTAGGAGAGACTACTTTGTATTGTACTGCCATTCCCACTGTATTTTTATACTTTTTGGCAGCATTAAATATTTTTATTAAATAGACTGTGTTGGTTTGTGTGCATTATCTTAGGGCAGTTCTGCTTCAAATGATGTTTTAAGGATTTACTCTCGATTTTTTTATAACAATTGACATTTAAATTGAAATTGGTTCATAACGCTGGTCACTTCTTAAAATTTTTTTTTTAGTTGCCCCTCAGTAATCTATCAATATAGGTTAGGTGAAAACAACAAAAGAAAAGTTACCGTGTTTCCCCGAAAATAATATCTAGCCAGACAATCAGCTCTAATGCGTCTTTTGGAGCAAAAATTGATATAAGACCCGGTCTTATTTTACTATAATATAAGACCGGGTCTTATATAATATAATACCGGGTCTTATATTAATTTTTTACTTATTTTACTATAATAGAATTTTTACTTATTTTACTATAAGACAGGGTACAATATAATATAAATAATGTAATACCGGGTCTTATATTAATTTTTACTCCAAAAGATGCATTATAATTGATTGTATGGCTAGGTCTTATTTTCGGGGAAACAGCATTTCTTTTGTTGCTTGGAAAAATACCAATATGGATAGTGGTATTAATTTCAAGTAAGTACAACAACTCGCAGTTTTTAAAAATCACAGTGTTATTCTTGTGTTAGATGTGCTTTCCCCCAAACATTTCCTGTCATAAAGAGACCAAAGATTTCCTGCCTGAGTGAGGCTTTTGACTTCTTCACCATTAATTTGCCAACTAAGCAATGGGTTTGGGCTATGTTTTCAATCAGTTGTCAGGTAATTGGTGATACTCTTGTTTTCCAAAGACACTCAAGCCTTTGCATCACACAGACATCACCTTAACGGTATAACAACTCATAACTGTTTTGCACATTGAAAGTTTTACACTGTTCATTAAATACGTCTGCTAAATTTAGTAACTCGCCTTACATTGTTTTTGCCTTGTTTTCCAGGGGTTTTTGGTCTATTTTAGGAGTAAGCAAACTATTATCCCTGCTAAATATTTCCTAAAGAATGCATGGAAAGTTTATTGTATCACAAAGGAGTATAGCAAAGATAATCCTCACATTGTGTTAGCAAAGCTTTAAAGAGTTACCTGCATTCAATTACCTATTTCCTCACTTCCCATGTTTACCCCCCTATTTTAGGAGCAAGCAGACTATTATCCCTAATTATATATATATATACACACACATACACGCACACACATATATATATATATGTGTATATGTATATATAAATGGAATCATCCAGTATTTTACTTTCTGTGACCGTATCTCGTATCATTCCAGAAATGACCCAGAAAAGTCATCTTAACTCATACTGTAGCCAAATACAGTTGACACACTTCAATTCTGCCTTACAGGTCTTGACAGTGATTAAGAACTCCTTTTCTGAAGCTTTCTTTTTAGACTTAGACCTCCCTCTGGATTTTCTTCATCTCAGTCTTTTGCCTGACTCACGCACGCACTCTCTTGTTTTTGGTAGGAATACAACATGAAATCTACCCTCTTTAACAAATTTTTAAGTGTACACAATTGTATAGTTAAGTGTTGTACAGCAGATCTCTAGAGCATTTTCATCTGGCTTAACTGAAATTTTATGCTTATTGATTAATAACTCCTATTTTCCCCTCCCCCCCAGACCCAGCATTCCACTTTGATTTTATTAGACTGTTTTAGATACTTTACATATAAATGGAATCATCTAGTATTTTGCTTTCTGTGACTAGCTTGTTTCACTTAGCATAGTATTCTTAAGGTTCACCCATATTCACATACTGCATAATTTCCTTTTTTAATGCTGAATAGTATTCTATTATATGTATATGCCACATTATCCATTCATCTGTCTATGGACTTTCAGGTGGTTTCCACATCTGCACTATTGTGAATTGTGCTGCAGTGAACATAGGAGTGCTGATATCTCTTAGAGATACTGATTTCAATTCTTTGGGATAAATACCCAGAAATCAGATTGCTAACTTGTGGGAGTTTTTGATTTTTTGAGGTACCTCCATTCTGTTTTTCATAAGAGCTGTATCATTTTACATTCTTACCAACAGAGTGCAAAAGTTCTAATTTCTCCACATGCTCACCAACACTTTTTTTTTTACTAGCCATCCTGACAGATTAAAAAGTGATATCTCATTGTCGTTTTTGTTGGCTTTTCCTGATTACTAGTGGTGATGAGTATTTTTTCATACATTTGTATGTCTGTTTTGGAAAAATGTATATTCATGTTTTGGGGCCTTTAATGGGTTAATAGCTTTACTGTTGAGTTGTGGGAGTTCCTTACATATTTTGGAGACAAACCCTTTATCACTTACATGATTTGCAAATATTTTCTCCTATTCAGTAGGTTATCTTTTCACCATGATTGTTTTTCTTTTGCCTGACCCTGAATATTGGAGTTCCCAAGGACTCCATCTTTGGGTTTTTAATTTTAATTTTAATGCACTTACCTTGGATGATCTCATCTTTGCCCAAGTTAACGCCTCTGAGCTGGTTATATGCAATTTTTTTAACTCCCAGCCAGATGACACTTCTGAGTTTTTTTGGTTTTTTTTTTAATTGGGGTGACAATTGTTAGTAAAGTTACATAGATTTCAGGTGTACAATTCTGTATTACATCATCTGTAAATCCCATTGTGTGTTCACCACCCGGAGTCAGTTCTCCTTCCATCACCACACTTCTGAATTTTAAACTATATATCCCGTTGACCTTAAATAGACAACCAGATATTTCTTCAGCAAAATGTGTTTATTCGGGAATAACAATGAATTGCAATTCGGACATATGGTGAACCATGCACAATTCCAGAGAAACAAAAAAGAGGAATGCTTTTATCGTTTTGGTAGGCTGTTGTAAGCTTAAGAGTCCATTGAAGGAAATGGAAAGTTCGAAGTATAGTGACTTTCAGTTTCATTGGCTGAGCTGTTAACTAGGCAAGGAGGACTCTTCCTCCAGAGGTAATAAAGTAGTATCACCTCTGTTGGAGATGCAAGATACGTCTCTTCCTGTTGGGGTCAGTAGTGTGCGTTGAGTGAGAAGTGTGAGAGAGCTCTCTTCTAGCCTCCCAACTCCATTTTAAATGAGGTTTCTGTTCATTAGTTTTTCCCATTTCCCCCTTTTGATCAAGATCATTCTCCAAAAGCATCACTGATCAAGAGTCAGGTTTTCCGGATTCAGTGGCCTTTTGCTTCTCAGTGCCTGGAAGGACCTTCCTTGGGTGTTTTGTCCCATGTCAGAGAGAAAATGCAAAAATTGTGATCACATTTGAGTAACGAGGAGTAGAAGGAAGATCTCTCAGGCATTTCCCAACTAAAGTCTGTGTTGTAAAATAGTGAAGGTGGCAAAGTATACTCAGCACTGAAAGAATTAAACAAGCTCCTTGGGAAGATACAGTGCAGGAATAAAACATGAAGCAATTAAACTATTACCTCAAACTGTTTGGAACAAAATGCCTTAATAATACAGCCTGTAGTTTGCAAATTCAGAGACTGAATTTGGATGAGAATCCAGTTAATAGTCTAGATGAAAGACTTGTGTGAATTTTAAATCTTCACCTTCAGGTCACCAGATAGTGTGCAGGTTCAGTCAGACTTAGGTGCTTTCTCTAGACGTGTCGTGAATCCAGGAGTCTGTTTCCTGGAGTTTGGTGGCACCAGGGTTGGTTAGCAGTAATAGGGGCCTTTCCAGTGAGGTTGAAGAGTCAGTCTGGAAGTGTCTTCCAATAGACCAGGTTGCAAAGTGTTGCTTAAGATCTTCATTTCCTTGGAGTGCATGGTGAAAAGATTGCTCTGCCAGAATGTGGTTAATTTTGATAGAAGCAATTAGGTCTTTATAATATTGAAGTATATCTCATCAGCTGCAGATCAAGAGGGGCAGAAGTCAATTGCATTGGGTGCCCTGTGACTATCTCAAAGGGTGAGAGTTTGAGTTGCAAAGCGGTGAATCTGAGATTTAGAAGAATCAACGGCAGTGCTTCTGGCCAAAGTATTTGGAGGGTCTCTACATATTTTGCCAATTGAATCTTAATAATGTTCTTAGTGTGTGCAGCTAAACCTGAGGATTGAAAAAGCACAGTGAAAGTGTAAAAGCAGGCAAACAGCACAGACTTGTCAAAGCACCTGACCAGCAAAATGGGTTCCTTATCACTGAAGTATGAGAGAGGAGTCCCCCAGGTAGGAATAGTCTTTTCCAAAAGGCCTTCAGCTGCAGAAGGGGCATAGCCTGTCTACAAGGGAAAGCTCTAGTCCAATGAGAACATACAGATCATGACTAAAACATTTATATCCACGAGACGGGAAGCTGTATGGCATCCATTTGCCAAACCTCAAATGGTCCGTGAGGCAATGTAAAATATCTGAGCAGTGCAAACAGGCGTCTCTGGTTGCTGATCCGAAAAGGGCAAATGAACCATATAATCCCACCTTCAGCTATGGCGCCATCAGAAATGGAGCAAATAAAATGTTAAAGCATCATTTAATTCACCTGATTGGCTATTTTGATGGCTACTATCAAATTCGAGACTTTTTCCTCCCTTTTGGGAGAAAGAAATTCCTGCATGATACTTTTCTAAGAAGTCTTGGCCTAATGAATAGGGGTGGAGGAACTAAGGAGAAAAGGGTATCTCTCAGAGGGCCCAAACAAACAGGGATAGGTTCAGAAACAGGAATCTGTTGAGGAATATTAGAGATCCCCACAATTTGTACTGTTTAAAGTACTCCAAGGCACGGGCTGCTTTTTAACAATGGGGTTGAACACTGAGAGAGTAAATCTGGTGTCAATAAGGATAGAGAGAAATTCATTCCTAAACTGGAGAGTGGTTTCTCAGCAGATTAAGAGGGAGGATTGGGAAGAGCTCCTGTAGTTCCTCAGAGCCCTTTCATTGGGAATTAGAAAGACATTGGAAGGGCTGGTTAGAAGGGAGAAGGTGCCTGAAACGTTTGTGACAACCTCTGTTCCGATGTCCTGGCTCTTTGTAATAATAGCAAGAACTAGGAGGTTTTTGGTTTCGTATAGAAACCTTCATTTGCTGGAGTTGAAAATTAAGAATTTTAGTGTTTTTTTTCGTGCAGTTGACTCACCTAGGGTGTAAACAAGCTGATTTGCCAAACACCACATCTGAAGTGGACACGGTCTCCCATCCCATCGTGGACCTAAAAGAGAAAGGTCTCAGTTCAGCCAGTTAATAAACAGAGTTAAAAGCTACCCAAGTAGAATCGATCTGTAAAGGAAGACCAGAATTTTCTTTGAAAATCATCTGAAGTATAATAGTCACGAATAGGTTCATCAGACTTTTATGAGCAAGCTTGAACTTTGTTCCAATCAACAGGTTTTGGGAAAGCCCTAGGAATTGCCTGAACCTGATCATATAATAAATCAGGATTACAGCTGGGAGTGGCTACCCAACTCTTAATAAAAGATTGTTGTGATGCAGCCAAGAGTTTATACTACTTTCTACCAAAAATTACTTGTATTGATCCGTTGAAATTAAGTGAATTCTACAGTTAAGTTTTAATCTGTCACCTACTTTTAAAATGCAGAAATGGATTTCGTTCTATAGGGAGGTAGAAATTTTAAAAGATATTAAGTATGAAGATACCCAGTAGAAGACTATTACATACACTGAAGAATGTTAGTGGAAAGTATTGAGCAAAGGGGAAATCAGTCGTTTCGGAGAAAGAAAAATCAGTGTTAATTAGCAAGAATGTGTAACGTTGGTGAAATCAGGAAAATGAGTACTTTGTGAAGACAACAAACTGAGGCACTTTTGAAAGTGGAAATAGAAGGGCCAATCCATCTCTCAGAGCTTAGGGCAGAGGAGTAGGAGGTGCAAGGAGAGGCCTTGTGATGGGGGAGGCTCACTGAGCCCTGGAAAACCATCATTCCTGAGATCCCAGCCAGACCATGTTGCCATTCCATCCTTGGAAGTAACTTACAGTGCCTGTCTAGGACTGACTCAGTGGGCTGAAAGAGACTCGCGTGACAGCAGGAAATCAAATGAGACAAGGAGAGTGGGGGCAGGGGTGGGTACTGTACATTTCCAAGGGAAGAGAAATAGAATCAGGTTTTGATGTGTTGCTGCTCAGAATAGTGAGCCCGCATATGAAGATGTCAGCTGAACTCTAAGAGGAGACCAAACTCTCATAGCCTTCTCACCCAAGGAAACCAGTGGCCATTTCTGGAAGTGACAGTAGAATGGGTCAGGACTATCCCTTTATACAGTTAACAGCCCAATGCTGTTAGTTAATCTGAAACATGGGAATTCCTCAGAGTCACGTAGCATATCAGTTAAGAACTACCATGGCTACCACTAACAGATCGGAAAAAGAATGGCCTATACAAATAGGTTCGTGCAAAAGTAATTGATGTTTAAAAGGTTAAAAATAATTGCAAAAACCACAATTACTTTTACACCAACCTAATAGAAATTCAGATATGTGTAGTTCAGAACTGATAGGGCAACTCGGGGACCCATGCACTATCTATTTTTCTACTCTACCACACATGGTTCTTATTCTCAATATTATCTCAAGGTCCAAGATAGCTGCTGGAGCTCTAGTTATTACATTCACATTCTAGGAGAGCAGCACCCCTCCTGGCTCAGTCAGCTTTCATTAAGCACGTCATTTTGAAGCTGGTATTCCACTTCCACTTCCATCTCATTTGCCAAAATTTGGCCACATGCATGCACTTAGTTGCAAGGAAGTCTGAGTATTGCCGCTGAGCATATTGCTGCTCTGTTTAAATGGAGTTCAGCCACCACACACAAGCTAGTATAGGCAGTAAAAATGAATCCATTACCCTTTTCTACTGAGATCCAACAAGGAAGCTGATAAATGTATTTGATTTGGGGGGAAATCTCTTAGTACGTTTCTCGGTACAGTGTACCGTAAGAGGAAGTGTCTATATTTCACCTTTGTGGTGCTCAAGCAATAATCACAATGCAAAATTGGAAAAATTGACATAGCACATTTTGTCCATGTAAAGATTTGGATTTTTGCACTGAATTTTCTATGCTCTCCTGTACATTCTCTAATTTAAAAAAAAAGCGTAAAGGATATCACTACCCACAATTAGATGCAGGGTAGTAAACAGATATAAGGTAAACATAATAATGCAACTGATAGTGTATTATAATTCAGATGCACAGGTGTCTTTCGTGAATTGATTCTTGTAGAACCCAGACATTGTTAGAAATACATACCGATCAAAAGAAATTTTTCCACTGAAATTTTTTTGGGTAAAGTTACTCAAGAATCTGAATAGTTCTTATTAATTTGCTTGTGTTTCTGGTATTAATTGGCTTTGAGGAAGTTTGAATAATAAAATACCAAGGTAATATCTGTATCAAAATCTGTTGAGAAATTGAAGTAAGTCCAACATTAATACCTTGAAGTCATAAAATGAAGAGTTGGAGAAATGCAGAAAATCTCAAACACCTTAGTTTTCATTTCCATTGTTTTCTCTATGTATGGAGGTCTATCTGCAAAGCTGGAGTGTTAGGCCTTTGTAACACTAACTGCCCTGTATTTTTTATCTCCTTAATAGTACATTGGACAGAGGTTGGCTAACGATACTGCTGAATGGTTAATAGTGCAGAGCTCAGCCTGAAACACCTAAGCAGGTAAATTTCTAAAATTTTCCTGGTTGCTATTATAATTGCTGAGTCTCTGAAAAGTTCCCACATGCTATTATTTCCCAGTCTGCAGCAGTGAAGTGATTGGTTTTCTTGAGTTTGGAAAAGCTGCTGAGAATGTCTTCTGTGTCCACACATCAAACCACAACTGCCCCTTGAGTATAATGGCCTCAGCTTTGCTTCCACACTCAAAACTTTCTGGGTGTTTCTCATTTACAACCTCTAAACTGAAACTATACAGGTAAGGAGATTCTAAGAAGTGTCGTTCTCGGCCTCAAAAAGTATTGGTGGCGATGCCATGTCGACAGCAGACAGCCCAGCACAGGCATGTGGACGTCCACAGTAGTGCCACACACAAACATGAGAGTTCAAACATGCTCTCATTTTAGAGCACTAGAACTTCTAGTATTACGCTGACTAGAAAGAAGCCTTCTCCCTCTCTTGAAGGAGCCTAAACATGGACTACAACATGCCTTGTGTCCACTGAGGTCAAGAATGGAGCAAAATTGTGACCTTCACATGGCCTGTCCTTGGTGCTGTGCATGGAAAGAGTGAGTTCTCTAAAGTCTCTCCTTGTTCTTATAAAGATACCAGCCCTATTGGGCCCCACCCTAATGACCTTATTTAACCCTATTTACCTCCCCAAAGACTCTGTCTCCAAAAACAATCACATTGGGGTTAGGGCTTCAACACGAGTTTGGGGGAACGCAATTCAGTCCTTAACACCTTCCGGCCCCATTCTTGGACTCAGTGGGAAGCAGGACACAGGGTGTCTTCTGAGAAACAAATATTTTTTCTCCTAGGCTGTAACATTTTACATCTACTTGAAAACATTTTAATGTTTAAACTCTATGCTGTAATCTTTTTGGGTCCTTAGGCTTTTGAAACTCAAAAACCCTTTTTCTTTCTCAAAAGCCTGACTCCTTTCTGGATGTCTGGGAATGTTCCATAGCTTAATCTTAATCACAGGTGTTTACATATTTAAAAATTAATCAAGCTGTAAGTTTAAGATTTGTGCACTTCATTATCTGTATGTTGTTACACAGTTTAATTTTTTTTTAAACCCAACTGTTACTAGCAAAAAATATTTTCTTTCGTGATGATGCTGTGGGTCTCAGAACCTAGATTTTATTTCTGACGTTAAGCATGGGCTCTTCCTTATTCCATTCCTCTCAGAACCCTTCTTATCCTGAAGCATTGGATGTGACTGGCCAAATGGGAAGATGGTTATCCTGTAACATGCAGAGGGATTTGGGCAAATTTCAGTTAATGTCTAAATAGCAGAGCGTGTCTTTGGATGGATTCACCAACAAGAAAAAGAAAAACCTCAAATAGCATGGCTGCTTCTGGACAGGGGAACTGACAGCCTAGGAATGTAGGGATAAATAACAATTTTTTTGTACTATTTACCTTTTTTTTTACCATGAGCATGTATTACATAAAAAATAAAATCTGCACAATTAAATAATTCTTAAAAGTATCCACAAAAAATGGCTTGGAAGATGCCCATGATATATTGTGAAATCAAAAGAGAAAGTTCAACAACAGATTACATACACACACACATGCACGAAGAATCAGCTGGAAAGACTCACTCTTAGTGTTACCCTAGGGACTGAGATAGAATTGGGGCCTTATCCTTTCTGTTTCTACACATATTTTCTGTTTGAATTTTTTGCAAAATTGGAGTTACTTTTATAATTAAAAATTCTACCTAACAAAAACATTTTGCCAGTGTGAGTGATTCTGGGTTTGACCTTTTCCTATTACCCTAAATTTCATTAAGAAGTTTAAGCTACAATTTTTTAGTTGATTCAAACCCCTTTACATTTAGGAAAATTCTACCTATGAAGTAATGCATGACAGGTAAGATCAAAAGAACCTAAACATGGGCTAAAAATAGAACAGGCCTTGTGTCCACTGAGATCAAGAGTGGAGCAAAATTGTGAACTTCAATTCAGATTTGCTCCTGTAAGAAAGTTTGTGGGGTTCTTTTTTTTTTTTCCATTTTCAAGAAATTTGAAACTTTAGAAGTTTTAGAGCAGATTCTTTAATGAGACTTGGCCAGAATTTCAAGGTAATGAGAGAAGGGAATAACTCTTATAATGATAAAATATCATTACACAGAAAACACAGAGAAAACGTTTTTATGCCAGATATAGGCTGTGGTGACAGACATTTTAAAGGAAAACTAGTAAAATGTTTATAGAATATAAAACAGATTTTAGAAAGAAATCTATTCTGATGTCTTCTTGCCTTAGAAATATTGACACTGAGGCTGTTAATATTTCGTGGTGTTTTATTTTTCATTATTCTTTGACATCTCTATATTTGTGCATTCTGAAGGCAAGTCTTATCATATTGCATTAATAGGTTTCTCTTACATATTTTATTATTTTGGTGATGTGACATTGGGGCTGGAGATTTATGGGCCGTTACCACGGTGTCATTCTTCCCCATCTTCTGAGACAGTCAACATTAAATGACAGAGAAGGCAGCCACACACTATATAACCAGTTATGTTTACACAGGGATGGGCTGGGGTACACAAAAAAAGACATGTGCGGTTTGTTTTACCCATGCACATTTTTGAGTGCAGCGTTAGTAGAACAAAAAATGAACAGGTGATCTGGTATCCTCTGTTCTTTTGTAATTTAATACAATTTTTTGTAGCTTTTTTAAAAGGCCAGTACAAACCTCTCTAGACCCATCTAAACTTGTGGATGAAATCAGCATGCCAAAGAAAAAAGGAGAGTAGTAAACTATGTTTGAGCTTAGATGAAGTTGAAAAACAGTTTTTCAGAGCTTCAAAGCACAAAGAAAAGATTTTCCTTGATGCAAAGAGGACAATCCAAAACCTGCTAAGAAAATAACTGCGTATCAATCTCCTGTCTTCAAGTATCACTGTTGAATCAAGAGCACATCATTTTTTTCTAGCAAGAGTATGTAGAAAATGGACAAAAATAATTTTAGATAACTGTGTTTTTTTATAATTTGAAATTAACCTTTATTTCACTAGACTTAAATAAAAATTATCATATAAACAACACACTAAGAATATACATATGTATACCTATAATGTATATACGAGGTCTGACAATTACGTTCGCGAACTCATCCTAGAAAAAGTGCTACATGCCTCATTGCTGAATATCACTACGGTCACCTTCGAAGTACTCCCCTTGGGAAGCTATGCACCGATGCCAGCACCTAGTCCACCCTTCAAAGCAATTTTGGAACTCTTTTTCCGGAATGGCCAGCAGAGCTGTTGTCGTATTACACTTGATGTCCTGAATGTCATCAGAATGTCTTCCTTTCAATATTTCCTTCATCTTCAGGTAAAGAAAGAAGTCATTGGGGGCCAGATCAGGTGAGTAGGGAGGGTGTTCCAATACAGTTATTTGTTTACTGGCTAAAAACTTCCTTTGCTTTTGTTCATTGGTGAGCTCTTTTGGGACCATTTTTGCACACACCTTTCATACCAAGAGTTTCAGTTAAGATTTTCCTAACTGTTTATCAATGTTTACTTGGTCTACTATGCTCCTCACAGCCGACGATTCTGGTGCACAATTTGACAAGTTTTGCAATGTTTTTATCAGTTCTGGTCGTTACTGGCCGCCCTGATCTTCATCGGTAACCGTACTCTCCCCTCAGAAAAAAAT
Source organism: Rhinolophus ferrumequinum (assembly GCF_004115265.2). Lineage (NCBI taxonomy): Eukaryota > Metazoa > Chordata > Mammalia > Chiroptera > Rhinolophidae > Rhinolophus > Rhinolophus ferrumequinum. Next base: position 5,482,976 of record NC_046302.1, read on the forward strand.
GTTTAATCCATTTGTACACTGCCGTTTTCTTCATGGCATTATCCTCATAAACTTGGACTAACATGTCCCTGATTTCACTTTCACTCTTGCCAAGTTTAACAAGAAATTTAATGTTTGTTCATTGCTCTAATTTCAAGCTAAGACATTCTCGCAACAGCACACAAAAACATGCAATAATAATGAAAGCCACCCAGCAAGACACTGCTACACGTCCACACAAACACAGCTGTGAGACACTGATATACCAAGGTTATGAAACCTTATCAAGCTGTTTGTACAATGCTGCCAATGTCAGCGCACAATGGCAAGTTCGTGAACCTAATTGTCAGACCTTGTATACTGACTGTAATTTCATTTTTCTTATAATACATGCATATCATCAGAAACAATTACAACTCATCTTTAGCTGTGTTGGTAGGAAAGGAAAAGGTAAAGGGAAGAATATCATTCCATTTGGATTTTTTAATCAAATTTATTGGGGTAGCATTGGTTAATAAAATTATGTAGGTTTCAAGTGTACAATTCTATAATAAATCATCTGCATATTGCATTGTGTGTTCAGCACCCAAAGTCTTCTTCCGTCACCATATATTTGACCCTCTTTACCCCCTCTACCTCCTTACCTCCCTCCTTATCCTCTGGTAACCACTAAACTGTTGTCTATGTCTATGAGTTTTTGTCTTGTTTGTTGCTTTCAGTTCTATATCCTACATATGAATGAAATCATATGGTTTTCGACTTTTTTGGTCTGACTTATTTCGCTTAGCATGATAATCTCAAAATCCAACCATGTTGTTGCAAATGGCAATATTTCATCTTTTCTTATAACTAATATTCCATTGCATATATGTACCACATTTTCTTTACCCAATTATATATTGAAGGACACTCTGGTTTTCTGACCTGTGTCATTTACCTTATCTTGGAAGAATTTCTTTTAACATTTCTTGCAAGGTTGTTCTTCTTACAACAAATCCTTCAATTTTTGTGTACTTGAAAAAATATTTTTTCATTTTTTTCTGAATTTTTATGGTAAAATACACATAACAAAATTTACCAATTTAACTACTTTTAAGTGGTATAGTGCAGTGGTATTAAGTACATTCACATTGTTGTGCAACCGTCATCACCATCCATCTCCAGAACTCTTCATCTTACAAAACTGAAACTCTATACATGTTAAACAATAACCTTCCATTCTCTGTCCCCCACCTCCTTGCAACCACCATTCTATCTCCTGTCTCTGTAATTGTGACTATTCTAGGTACCTCTATAAGTGGAATCTTACAGTATTTGTCTTTTTGTGATTGGCTATTCTCACTTAGTAAAATGTCCTCAAGGTTTATCCATGTTGTAGCAAGTGTCAGAATTCCCTTCCCTTAAGACTGAATAATATTTCATTATATGTAACACACATTTTCTTGTCCATTTGTCAATGGACACTTGGGTTAATTCCACATTTTAGCAATTATGAATAATGCTGCTATGAACATGGGTGTACAAATAGCTCTTTAAGACCCTGCTTTCAATCTTTTTGAGCATATACCCAGAAGTGGAATTGTAAGATCACATGGTAATTCTATTTTAATTTTTTGAGGAACTAGCATACTGTTTCGCACAGCAACTATACCATTTTACATTTCTACCAACTGTGAACAAAGGTTCCAATTTCAACATCCTTGCCAACGCTTGTTATTTTCTGCCTTTTTTTCAAAGTAGCCATCCTAAAGAGTGTGGGGTGTTATCTCATTGTAGTTTTGATTTGCATTTCTCTAATGATTCGTGATGTTGAGTATCTTTTCATGTGCTTATTCACCATTTATTTATCTTTGGAGAAATGTCTATTTAAGCCCTTTGCCCATTTCTTGAATCAAGTTGTTTGTTATGTTGTTGTTGAGCTTTAGGAGTTCTCTATATATTTTGGATATTAATCACTTATCAGATATATGATTTGCAAATATTTTCTCTCATTTTGTTGACTACTTTTTTACTCTGTTGATAGTATTTTTTGATGCATAGAATTTTTACATTTTCATCAAGTCCAACTTGTCTATTTTGTTGTTGTTGTTGCCTGTGCCTTTGGTATCATGCCTAAGAAATCATGCCAAATCTAATGTTGTGAAGATTTGCCCTATGTTTTCTTCTAAAAGTTTTATAGTTTTAGGACTAGGGTGTAGGTCTTTGATGCACTGTAAATCAACTTTTTTTATATGGTAGTAGGTAAGGGTCAAAGTTCATTTTTTTGCATGTGGATATCCAGTTTTCTCAGCACCATTTGTTGTAATGACTGTTCTTTCCCTATTGCATAGTCTTGATCTCCTTGTCAAAAATCATTTGTTCATATACGGGAGGGTTTACTTCTGGGCTCCCCATTATATTCCATTTGTCTATATTTCTCTCCTTATGCCAGTATCACACTGTTTTGGTTACTGTGGCTTTGAAATAAATTTTGAAATCAAGAAGTGTTAAGTTCTCCAGCTTCCTTCTTCTTTCTCAAGATTGTTTCGCCTATTCAAGTTCCCTTGAGATACCATATGAATTTTAGGGTGGGTTTTCCTATTTCTACAAAAATCATTGTTAGAATTTTGATAGGGGTTTAATTAACCCTAAAGATTGCTTTGGGTAGTGTTGACATCTTAACAATATTGTCTTCTATCCATAAACATGGTGTGTCTTTACATTTACTTATGTCTTCTTTAATTTCTTTTAGCAATCTTATAATTTTCACTGTATAACTCTTTCACTCCCTTGGTTAAGTTTATTCCCAGTATTTTATTCTTTTAATGCTAATGTAAATGAATTATTTTTGTAATTTCCTTTTAGAATCGTTCATTGTTAGTACATAATAATGCAACTGATTTTTGTATGTTGACTTGGCACCCTGCTAATTTGCTGAATTTATTTATTAGTTCAAACATTTTGGGGTGGCAATTTTTAGAGTTTTCTACATATAAAATCATATCATCTGTGAACAGAGATAATTTTACTTATTTCTTTCCAATTTGAGTACCTTTTGTTTCTTTTTCTTGCCTAATTTCTCTGGCTAGAATTTCTAGTATTATGTTGAATAGCAGTGGTGAAAGCAGGAATCCTTGCCTTGTTCCTGGTATCTCTAATTTTGGGGGCAACAGTTTGCCCTGTGACCCCACTTCTCTGATGTATCTAAGGAGAGTTGTCTGTTCAACTTTTTACTTGTGGTTAGGTACAGTGACAACTTTCAAGCTCCTTACATGCCAGACTGGAAAATAGAGTCCACTTTGCTTTTCCTCTTTAATAGTTTCTTAAGTTAGTGTTGATAAAACTGACAAAAAAGAGAAACTGTTGAGTGTGGCGCAACCACTGGAGGCTGAATAGTGGATGATTTTGGCTGTTGATCCTAACGACGTTAATCCAGAATGGCTACTATGATCTTTGTTGATAAGGAAAATGGAGAACCAGGCACCCGTGTGGCTCCTAAGGACCGGCTGAAGCTGGGGTCTGGGCCTCCAGTCAAAGCTTTAGATGGGAGATCTCAGGATTCAACTCCACGTGTTGGCAAAATGTTTGGTGCTCCACCAGCCTTACCTAAAGCTGCCAGAAAGGCTTTGGGAACTGTCAACAGAGCTACAGAAAAGTCAGTAAAGACAAATGGACCTCTCAAACAGAAACAGACAACTTTCTCTGCCAAAAAGGTGACAGAGAAGACTATTAAAGCAAAAAGCTCGCTTCCTGCCTCGGATGACACCTATCCAGAAATAGAAAAATTTTTTCCCTTCAATCCTCTAGATTTTGAGAGTTTCGACCTGCCTGAAGAGCACCAGATTGCACAGCTCCCCTTGAGTGGAGTGCCCCTCTTACTCCTCGATGAGGACAGGGAATTTGAAAAGCTGTTACACGTGGGCCCCCCTTCACCTCTGAAGATGCCCCCTCCACCGTGGGAGTCCAATCCATTGCAGTCTCCCTCAAACATTCTGTCAACTCTGGATGTTGAATTGCCACCTGTTTGTTACGACTTAGATGTTTAAGTTTCTTAGTGCTTTACAGTTTGTGTGTATGTATTAATAAAACAATTCTTAACAGACTCTTAAAAAAAAAAAAAGAGAAACTGTTAAAAGTTTTAAATGTTCCTTTAATTCAGTCCGTCATTGCTGCATTCCAACCTTATTTTTCCAAGTTCCTTTAAAGAGAATCTGCACCAAAGCTACTGCTAATGAAACGATATTGTCAGCTGAGAACTCCCTGTTAAAATGATGATTTCCAAAATTGGAGAGAACCTAAATAACCATCAAGAGGAATATGGACTAAATATTTATATATGCACAATGGAATACTATATATGGACATGGAGCATTGTCCATGATATACTACTTAGTTAAAAAAAATAGCAAGTTGTCCCAAAATATATATGACATAATTCAACATGTGTTTAAACTACATTCACTCATACACAGAAATATATAAGTTTCTATATTCATATTAAAGGTCTTAGAGGAAAAACATCAAAATATTAGCAGTGGTTTCTTCTACGAAGAACGAGTTGGGGAAGAGCAGGTGCAGGAGAAGTGAGAAATTTTGCTAATAACTATATACACTTCTGATAGTGTATTCATATTATCATTCAAATTTGTTTCACTTAAATGGAAGCAGAGATCATTCTTTGCATTAAATAAAATTCCTGGACCTTATAAATCTGATGTAAAATAAATAGCCAAGAAACTCAGTGACAAAGGCAAAATCCAGGGAAAGAATCTTTTAATTATCGTGGACTCACAATATACTCATTCAGTAATATTTCACAGAGGATATTCGTGTATTTGAGAGCAAACTATTTCAGGTTTAGTTTCACAAATGGACAAAATTTTCCCTGTCCTAAAACCAAATATTTGTATAATGTGTAATCTGCTCTCTCTTACCTGGTTCCAGGGATGACAGGATGTTTACTCCTTTCCAAGCAATTGAGCAAATAAATTTTGTAACCAAAATACTTCATATTTTAAAAGTTATAAACCCCTCTAAATTTTCTCGTCATAAAACACTGATATGAAGAGGTAAAGAAAATTATTAGAGATTATTTTCAGGTACCCCTAATGCAAACCTGGTACCTGCATCTCCTGGTCCTATATTAAGCAATCAGTTTACATCTTATTTCAAAACTTTTGGGGACAACTTTACTCTTTGGGAACTCTAAACACAGCCAGGAATGACCCACTGGGACAACCTGGCCTAAGAGGTCCAGAGAGATGTGTAAAACTCCTGAGATAATGTGTATGGGGTTGAATAGTTCCCCCAAATTTATGACTTTCCCAGAACCTTATTTGGAAATAGGGTTATTCAAAATGTAAATAGTTAAGTGAAAATGAAGTCATACTGGAGTAGATGGGCCCTTAATCTAATATAACTGGTGTCCTTATAAAAGAGGAGAAGAGACACAGACACAAGGAGAAGGCCATGTGAAGATGGAGACATCGATTGGAGTGATGAGTCTACAAACCAAGGAAAACTGATTGCAGGCCACCACCATAAGCTGGAAAAAGCAAGGGAAGATCCTCCCCTAGAGCCTTCAGAGAGAGCATGGCCTAGGGACACCTTAATTTTAGATTTCTGCCTTCAGAACTGTGAGAGAATAAATTTCTGTTTTTTTAAGCCATAGTTTGTGGTAATTTGTTTTAGCAGCTCTGGGAAATAAATGTGTAATATCTGATTTTTTTTATTTTAAAAGTATTAATAAAACTGTATAACACACCTTATAGTTCTAGCAGAATTTCAAGTAGAAATATTATGGTAGTATTTTATAAGAAAGCTATTTTTGAAAATATGTGTATGTGTATTTTTTTAACTTATGAAAACTTTAAGTACAGAGAAAAGTGGAGAGAATAAATATATACCCATCAACTAGATTTAAGAATTAGTTTTCCCATATTTGCTTTATCTGTTGTTTGTAAAACATTGTGAAATAAATTATATACATCATGATCATGTATATTCTTCATTATACAACTCCAAAAAAAATATAGAAAATGTCTTACATAACCACAATACCATTATAGTATCTAAGAAGATTAAAAATTCCTAAATACCATCTAACACCAAATCCATAATAAAATTTCAGTTTTTGTCTCCAAAACATTTTTATAACTGATTTGTTTAAGCTAGGATCCAATCAAAGACCACACATTGCATTTGGCTGTTACGTCTCTTAGATACAGTGTTTCCCCGAAAATAAGACCTAGCTGGACCATCAGCTCTAATGCGTCTTTTGGAGCAAAAATTAATACAAGACCTGGTATATTATATTATATTATATTATATTATATTATATTATATTATATTATATTACATTATATTATATATAATTGTATTATTATATTCCCAGTCTTATAGTAAAATAAGACTGGTCTTATATTAATTTTTGCTCCAAAAGACGCATTAGAGCTGATTGTCCAGCTAGGTCTTATTTTCGGGGAAACATGGTATCTTTTCATCTGCCTTCTCACCTTTTTTGTTTGTTAATGTCATGACTTGTTGAAGAGACTGAACAATGACTATTGTTCAGTGAATGAACGAATGAATGAATGAATCACTTATTGAGGCAACTGAATAATGACTGTTGAATGACCTGAATTGTGTCTCCTAAAACTCATATGTTGAAGCCCTAATCCCCAGTGTGACTGTATTTGGAGGCAGGGCCTTTAGGGAAGTAATTAGGGCTAAATGAGGTTATAAGGGTGGGGTTCTCGTCTGATAGGATTGATGTCCTTATAAGAAGAGGAAGAAGCACCATATCCCTCTTTCTTTCTCCCTCATTCCCCTCACACACAGAGAAAATGCCATTTGAGGACACAGCAGGAAGTTGGCAGGAAGTTGATCCAGGAAGAATGGCCTTAGCAGAAACCAACCCTGCTAGCACCTTGATCTTGGACTTCCAACCTCAGAACTGTGAAGAAAAAAAATGTCTATTGTTTAAGCTCCCCAGTCTGTGGTATCTTGTTATGGCACCTGAGCTGACTAATATTCCTGTTGTCCTTTAAAATGTCCCCAACTTGGGGTGGCTGGTTAGCTCAGTTGGTTAGAGCATGGTGCTGGTAGCACCAAGGTTGCCGGTTCCATCCCTGCATGGGCCACTGTGAGCTGCGCCCTCCTTAAAAATAATAATAATAATAAAATAAAATGTACCCCCCTTTAGATTCATCTGACTGTTGCCTCATGGTGTTGTTTAACTTGTTCCTCTATGCCTTACATTTCCTATCTATTAGAAGTTACATCTAAAGGCTTACTTAAATACAGGTTAAATATCTTGGCAAGTCTTCATGAGTGGTGCTCTGTACTTCATACTGCATTCCACTCAATGCTTGTAGTACCTGGTTGTCCCACAATTAATGCTAAGTCACTCATTTAAGGTGGTATGAGCTGATCTCTCCACTGTAAAATTATTTACATGGCTTTTAACATTTGATTGAATTATTTCACTGTGATTGCTGGAGGAACAGGAAGAAAGACCCAAAGCCAGACCAAGGGAAACACCTGTTGACAGCCTGAGGTGCACATAGGTAGCACACCCTCAACCGGTGTGAAGTGTAAGGCCATTAGGCCTGAACTCCCAAGTTTAAGGCTTCATGTTTTACCTCCAAGTCCTGTCTCCAAATTCTCCTGGAATGAGCAACAACTCTATGTAAAAACCACAGTTAATATTCTGCATTTTCCTGAGAGTTCGAAGTTGAAGAAGATAGGAGATTCCAGAAGAACAGAGAATGATAGATCACACAGGGAAAGAGAAGCACCCAGGACTGCTTTGTTTCTTCATGACTTTGCTGGGTGTGGCCTTGTTTGTATGTCATACAAATAGTCCTAAAGATTTCATGCATTGTTGCAACAGCTGCGATTTTGCCTTCTCTGTAGATCTTGGCTGAATGCCACACTTCGTTGTAGACCTTGACATTTGACACCACTCTTTGTCCACATGGCACCTGAGGCTTCCAAATGGTCATTTTTAACCTTAAAAAAAAAAAAAAGAACACCTCATCAATTGGTGCGTTAAATATATTTCACTTGCATGTTCAAGTTCAGAGCAGTTTTGAGTAGATGCTGTCAATAAAACCTTATGGTGTGGTTGGGTTTTCCTTGTATAGAGTCAGGGAACAGTGCGAGCCTGGGAGGGTGGCTGGGACACAGTGAGGGCCCAGACCTGAGTTTATGTAAACAGTCCAGTACCAGAATGCTTTCAGAGAGTAAAAACAGAAAATATAAGTGGCTTGAAAACACCATGCCTTATGTCAAATCAGTTTTATAAACAATTGCTCGAAGATTGAAAACTGGTGTTTGGCAGCCGGAATCACAAAATCAGCATTCAACTTTCAGTGTTTATGTCCTCTAAGAATAGGGAAAGGAGTACATGATTTTGGAGGTTGTATAAAAATATCTCTACTTATTGGTTTATCCTTCATGTTCAACAACAGGAATTTTTCTGAGGGCCTATCATGTACATAGCAATCGATTAAATTACATCCTGAGGCTGATGCGTGCCCTCCAGGCGTTGATCATCTGCACAGGGAGATAATCTGTACCCATGGTTCAGCAATCATTAAGTAGCAATTTAAGGAGGTACTTGATTAAGGGCCTGAATGGGGGGAAAGGGAGGCAGATGACAAACACTGGGGAGTTTGAAGGTCGATGAGCTCAGTGTGTGAGCTGCAGAGGCCCCAAACGACCTTCGGGAGTGGACCGCCATGTTTTATAAGCCACATCCACAAGGTGGAAGCACATTCCAAGAGTCAGGAAACAGCACGAGCAATGGCTAGGAGCATGGGAGGGTGGCTGGGACACAGTGAGGGCCCAGGCCTGAGTTTATGTAAACAGCCCAGTACTAGGTCGGAGGACAGGCTGGGAGCAAAGAGAAGCACTTAGGTGACACACTTAGGGAAGTATTAGATATTTTTGAGCAAGACAGTGACATAAAAATAGATCTGGTAATGGTGACTGTATGCTAGACTGATCTACTTTTTCTATAGTACATATCACCTTAGAACATGTTAGGTAGAGTACGTTTTTATTATGCTTCTTGTTTATTGCCTGTCCAGAATATTAGCCCCCCAAGAAGGAAAGGATCTGCAGTGCCTAGAACAGTGCCTGACACATAGTAGGTGCTCAATAAATATTTACTGAATAATTACTATTTTCACATTTGTCTCAAGACCAAATACATTTAAAATGTCAAATAATGAAGAGTGAAATATTGAAAACAAAGAGTGAATTTCTCTCTATTGAAATTTATCTGCCTGATTAAAAAAAAATATATATCCTCAGAAAGAAAAGGATGATTTGGTTGGGAAAATGCTGGTCACAGAAGTATTGGGAGGAATCATTTTATACTGAAAAGGAAGTGGGTAACCATACTGGGGGTGGGAGTAAGTAGGAATTAGAAAAGACCACAGTTTTGGATTCTATTCAGGAACCACTAATTATTTCCCCCCCTAAATAAAAGTTCAGTGAAGAATGGCCACTCTGCATGTTGAATTTAGTTTCAAATACTGATCATTCAGCACAGTGTAAGACAGCCTTAAAACATGCCTAAATGCTAAAAATAAAGTGTATCATCTTAAATTTAAGCTGTAAGCAAGTGTGTGTGTGTGTGTGTGTGTGTGTGTGTGTGTGCTCATGCTTGCACAAAAGCACACATTACTTAGTGTAAACAGGAACGGTCTGCCCACATACAGGTATTGTTGCTCATCACCAGCCATGGGGTGTGCACTTATTTTTCTAGCCCAGCAATGGATGTCGTAAATGCCAGCCATGTTTCCTAGGCAGGTCCCTTTGCAAACCCAGTATGAATTTGTAACAGAGTTGCCTCTACTCACCCCCTTGTCATCACTGGGTACTGAACCCACCTCTCCCCACCAACTTATCCCCTTCCACCTGGTACCACAGTACATTTAAATACCTTAGGTGTGCCTGTAATATTGCTATCTACCCAGCATCATATTAAATGGGAGATGGGCTTGTGCACCTCATATGTATAGTACAATTTAAGTTTTATAAATAACTAATGCAGTAAGAGTCTAACCAAGTATGATACTGTAGGGGTTCATAATATGTCACCCCAAAATGTTACTTTGGCATATTGACTATTTTGAATTAAATGGACTTAGAAACAGCAAGTATGAGAAGGACGCTCTGCCCCTCCTTTGTCCCTCTGAAAGCAGAACATGAATCTCCCAAATGAAAGGTACCCTCCCTGTGCCAGAGGGATAGAAGGCATTCTTATTGTCAGAGGCAGGGAATGTAGGGCCAAGAAGGCTGTATAAACAAACCTTGTTACTTCTCCACCTTGTTAATACCCCTAGCCCAAACCTCTTTACATTGTCAATTCTTCACAAATGTATTGTTTCTTTGTCTGCAAGGTATAAAAGCCTCCTGCTTTGGTCATTTCTTTGAGTCTTATATCTTTGTGAGGATCTCATATGGACATATGCCTCTACATAATTAAAACTGCTTATTTTTTCTTGAAGTCTGTCTTTTATTATGAGAGCAGAGGGGTTCTCAGCCAAGAAGCTAGAATCGCAGAGGAAAAATAGTTTTTCCTCCCCTATAATACTTTGTATACTGAAATACACTATGGGTCAAGTTATCCTCTTTAAGTATGAAGTGCCCAGCTCATTAGGTCTGTTAGCTCCCACAGGTCTCCTGTCCATCCTTCATTGTCTCTCTCCCAGAGCACTGCCCTGGCTGGAAAACGTCTGCAGGCTCAATTGCCATCTCCTTTCCAAGGGGAGTTGGCCTTTGGGGATTCCCAGTAGGATATTGGAGGATAGAGAAGTGAATCAGGACAAAGACACAATTCTTCTGATAAGAGATGATGGTGGCTTGTACCAGGTGATGATGAAGATGGATATGGTGAAAATAGAGCCTACTGAGGTTTGCTGACAGGATTTGCATTTGTGAAAGATGAGAGAAAGGAAGAATGTCCAAGTTTTGGCCTTAGCAACTGGAAGGAGAAAGTGACATTAGTGGAGAGAGGGAACAGTGGGGGAAAAACAGGTTTGGCAAGGATGACAGGGATTTGGTTTTAGATGTAGTAAAGTTGAGATACTGAAATAAGGCCCAGTTGGGACTCCCACAAAAGAAGCCTCGCCTTTCCCTGCCTTAGAGCTTGACAATTGATCACCCCTGGGGGGACAGGGCCAGGAGAGCAGCTTCCACGCTCTCATGAGGAAAAGTGCTGGCTCGATTATTAGATGGCTGATCAGCTGTAATCAGATGGCCATCTGCTGTGGCTGGTTGGCCATCAGCTGTTACCGGTTAGCCATCAGCCACTAATATAACTGCCTTGGCTACGCTAGCAAGGGCCGATTGCAGCTAACAAGTGGAGTTGGTTGGTTGGCAGAGAAGCAGATGGCAGATTGCAGATTGTGTGGATCCTGCTTCCTGTATCTCCAACCCAACCGCCAGCGAGAATACAGTGGTATGACTCCCCTGTCTACGGCTCCGTTGTTGTTCCTTTTTGGCCTCACCATATCCTGCGTTCTGGTGCAGGGAGCGGGACCAGAGACCCCGCACGACAACCCCCCTCCCTGTGGTTTGAGCTTAGAATGTCTTCTGTCCCAGTTCCTGAGCTTAGGACGTCCCCTGTCCCAGTTCCCTGCTTTAGATAATTACCCTGAAACTTCTGCTTGCTTACTAGTCACAATGCCCACGTGCTTGCCGATTACAATCTTTCTGGCCTAACATTCTTTCCAGGTTACTGTCATCACTGCTTCTGGGATGATGACCACATTGGAGAGCCACATTGCTAGAGGGGAGACTCCATGCAGACTCCCGGAATCATCACGTAGCCTCCAGAGGAATGCCCAGATTTCCCCTTAAATATCCCAGACTGGTCTGAGAACGTGAAGTCAATTTTCGGAGGTGTTAACCCGCTGCCTTCTCAGTCCACCGGTGCTCTGATAATAAACACTTATTCTATGACCCAACTCCTGTGTTGGTCTATTGGCTGAGTCACAGGCAGCACGAGCCTCGGATTCGTTTGGCCTCCAGTTTCAATACCACCTAGATGCCCAAATTCTTACGTTGAAGTCTAGAGTTCAAGGAAGAAGCTGAGCTGGACATACGCATATAAATTTGAGAATCATCAGCAAGTAGATGAATTTTTAAGCCATGAGACTGAGTATGTTAAATATTAAATTTTTAAAATCTCTCTCATTTCAAATACATATTGATAAACAGCAACCGTTCTAAAACCTATGCACAATTCAAAGTATCCAAAATTGTTTATAAGTAGAAACACACACAAAGCTCCTCAGTTTGCTGTACAAATGGCCTTGTACTATCTTTTTCGAGTCATTTTGCTAAAGATGGGAAGTAAACTTATGGTTTACATTACAACTTGTTCCCTGGCCAACCTCATTAAGTCTAGAATTTTCCCCTAAATTGTTATTACTTTAATTGAAATTAGCCTGCCTTATTCCCTTGAAATACAAATTCCCTTAGGAAACTTTTCCCTTGTTTTGAATATGAGGAAGATTTGATACCTGGACCGAAGAAAGAAATATGGAAAGCACAAGTAACTCTTGCCACTTACTGAATATTGAAAAATGAGATCACCTTGATTGCAACCAACTTCCTCCTTTAAGAGCCTGGTTCCTTTGTGACGGGTGGCAGGACTCAGTGAGCCTGATGCCTGGGTCAAGGGTGCTCCCTAAGGCTCAGGCATTAACTGCACTGAAGCAAAGTATTTTGCGATATAACCTTTGTCCCTCTTATTTCAAAAGAACAATATGTTAACTCTAGAAAATTTAGACTTTGCAGGTAAAGAAGCAGAATAAAAAATTACCCATAAATAATAGCTGTCAACATTTTGGTAAGTAGCTGTCCCATTTTTTTGCTCTGTATATGCACATTTTTCCTCCCCCGCCCCCCCAAATTGAGATTATATGACAGAGTGTTTTGCCACCCACTTCATTCATTTACCCAGGTGGTTAAGTGAACATTTTTTCAAGTCATGAAATATTTTTCCAGAACATCTGTTAAAGAGAAAACCACAGACCCCAAATAGTGTTACTTGTGCTAAAGCTCATGATACCAAACCTAGATTTAATATCTGACCTAATTGCTGTTTCATCCTTTCCTAGAAATATAATCTTAATCATCCTGTCTGGAATTTCCTGGTCAAGCACCAGTAAGGTAATCTGTCACCTGGGTACTCTCCCTCCCCCACATAGAAAGAGGCAATCTGCATGATAACAACCATCCCTCCCCCTCCCAGGAGTCCAGATGTGAAAATAATCCTTTATTTTCTTTTCTTAATAATTCCCTTGCCCTATCCTTCTGTCCCTAAAAACCTTCCATTTTGTACACCACCTAAGAGCACCCTTCTAGTTGCTAGATGAGACGGTCCCGATTCATGAATTGCTTAATAAAGCCAACTAAATCTTCAAATTTACTTGGTGGAATTTTGTTTTTTAACACATCTCTTTTGTGGTTAAATAAATTAATATGAGTTCATTGAAATTCAAGATAAATTATAAAATAGACATTCATTTCATAGCCACATCATTTCCAACATATTCCCATTTTTATAACAAACAGATCTGACAAAATGACCCACTTCAGAAAATATGAATCTACGTTTTAGAGACAGCAATGGCTGCAGAAATGGCTCCAAAGCCAAGTTCCTCAGGCCTTCATTTTGAACTCCACTGGCTGTTAATTAACTTAATACAATTTTAATAAATAGGCTTGCCTATTTTGTTTTTGTACACAGCAGGTTAAATGTGACAAAGGAAAGGAGCTGGTAGGGGTGGGGGGAATTACCAGAGGCAGGGGGAGGAGGAATGGTGTCGTTTGGGGCGGCCTGCGGGGCGGCCTGCGGGGTCTCTGGTCCCGCTCCCCTCATAAGAACGCAGGATATGGCAAGGCCAAAAAGGAACACCCACGGAGCCATAGATAGGGGAGTCATACCACTATAGTCTCACTGGCGGCTGGGTTGGAGACACAGGAAGCAAAAGCCACACTATCCGCAACCTGCCGTCCACTTCAGTCTGCCAACCAACCTCACTTGCTAGCTGCAATCCGCTCTTGCTAGCTCAGCCACCATCTTCTTGCTATCCCCCCATTTGCTGCTAGAATAGCCACAGCAGTTATATTAGTGGCCAATGGCTCACTGGTTACAGCTGATGGCCAACTAGCCACAGCTGTTGGCCATCCAATCACAGTTGATGGCCATTTACTACCCGAGTGAGCACCTTTCCATGTGAGGCCGAGAGCCTGGAAACTGCACTCCTGGCTCTTTCCCCACAAATGGAGAATATGAGGTATGAATGGCTGAGGGGAGCTGTTAGTGATATGCAAAAAGGCAGTCGAAGAAGGATACTCTCATCATTTTTTTCATCAAATATTTTTTAAGTATATGACATGTACTAGCATTGTGAAGACAAGCCTATCTAGCTGTGAAAAGAAAAACAAATCAAAGTTCACACAGTAACTCTATAGGGATTAAAAAATACAAAATAGTCAACAATAACAAAACTTAGATTCAATGTTCTCTGTTTAAGAAGCTCTATATATAATACTTGATGGAAAGATTTCCTTCCAATATTTAAAAATGAAAAGTGTTGGTATTTGAATGAGAGTCAGTTACTTGGAGAGTTCTAATAACTAGGAGGAGACTTCATTGCCTAACCACACCATTTCAGGATATTTTAGTTAATATGCAAATCAACAACAGCTGTGAGGACAAAACCACCACAGCATTAGCACAATAGGCTGAATATGCTGACAAATTTTGTCGGGTTCTCTTAATTGGAAACTGCTGTGGAATTAAAAATATATATTTATATATACATGTATACTGAGGGTGTCAAAAAAATGTATACATATTTTAAGAAAGAAAAAAAACAGTGTTAAAATTGTAATAATATATACTGATAACAAAAGATGAATGTAAGTTACAGTTGACTTCTGCAATTCCAAGAGGTGCTCAAAGAGGTTACCATCAATGTCCAGACACTTCTGATTATGGCAAACTCCTGTCTGAGCAATGTTAACCAAAGTGCCCACTTGTATACATTTTTTGGCACCCCGGTATATAATATATATATATATATATATATATATATATATATACACACACACATACATACATATATATATATACATATACATATATATATATATAAAACATACATACATATTTTATACAAAATATTATTGAAATACTCATATACACAGAGTTTATCAGCTTGGAAAAAACAAACATTTTAAGAATATCTAAATGTTAATAGTCTTCATTCAGAAATTCTAATCTACTTAGAAGTTTAAATGGAATTACTGCCAGTTCATCTTCAACTCTTATTTCATTTGATCTGCTTTATCTTCCTCTCAAAGAAAAAAAATTATATTTCTGTCAACAGCAAAGAATTTTGTTTCCCATAAATATACCCAGTAGCAATATCCTTTAAAAACCTCATAATTTCAAGGTGAATAAAAACAAAAACAAACCAACAAGAAAGTTGAAGGGAGAAAATAAGATTTAAAAATATTATTTAGGTTAGAAACTAGTCAGTGGAGCTACTATATTTATAAATTGATATACCACTGTGCATCGAGTAAATGACATTCAAAACAGATTTTTGTAAAGAAAAAAAAAAAAATCACAATTTACAGATCAACAGAGAATATAGTCAAACAGTTCCCTCTACTGGATGTTTTAATAAAAAGCTAGATATACTGAATTCTTGCATAATGAGAATGCAAAGAAATTGGAGATACAGGACAAATCTGAAGGTAGTCTCTCTGGGGAGGAGGGGCCATGACAGGAACAAGCTGAGGGAGTATTTTACATCAGTAACCTTTGAATTTTTTATGGTGAGAGTATATTCATCACTTAAATAATTTTTAAAAATAGTAAACACGATACAAAATTCTATATACAATATGTCAATTTTGTTTATAACATTTATATAGTACATATATTTAATATATTATATTATATATGATGTAAAATATATAATATATAACATATATGATATAAAAATTACATGTAAAATATAATATAAAATATAATATACAGTGGTATGTCGATTTTTTAACATAATCCGTTCCGGAAGACCGTTGGAGTTCTGAAACGTTCGAAAACAGCCGACAGCTAGGCCTCAGGATCTTGCACTCAGTGGAAGCCACGTGACATGTTCAACTTCCTAGATGTGTACGAAAACCCGAAGCATTTACTTCCTGGTTTACGGGGTTTGTGACCCGAAATGTTCGTCAACGGAGACGTTCGAAAACCGAGGTACTACTGTATAATATAAAGTAATATATAATATGAAATGTAATATATAATATCAAATATAATGTATATTAAACATATATATTTAAGTAGAATCACACCAGAAGTCAACAGTTTCTAATTTTGGCTGAAAGGATTATGGATGATAGTTATTTCCTTTTTTATGTTCTTTTGTGTCTTACAAATGTTTTCTAATAAGAATGCATTGGTTTTATAATTCAGAAAATATTTTATTTATTTTTAAGATTTTTATTAAAATATAGCTAACATACAATATTATATTAGTTGCTATATTGTATTATTCAACAGTACCCACCTGGCACTATACAGAGTTATTACAACATTATTGATTATATTCCCTATGCTGAAGACATGATCACCATGATAAGTCCAGCAGCCATCTGACTGTACCACGCTATCACAAAATTATTGACTATATTTCTATGCTCTATGTTACATCCCCAAGATTTATTTGTTATATACCTGGAACTTTGAACCTCTTATTCTTCATCTGTCACCCCCTTTTTAATTTTTCAGTTAGAGTTTACATTCAATATTATTTTATATTAGTTTCAGGTGTATAGCATAGTGGTTAGACATTTACATAATTTAGGAAGTGATCCACCCGACTAGTATCCACCTGTTACTATACATAGTTATTACCATACCGGTATTATTGATTATATTCCACATACTTTACATCCCTGTGACTATTTTGTAACTACAATTTGTATTTCTTAATGTCTTCACTTTTCACCCTGCCCCTAATCCCCCTCCCATCTATCAGCCTGATGGATCTAATACCCATTTGACACCATACATAGTTGTTACAATAGTATTGACTATATTCCTTATGCTATATCCTACATCCTACATCCCCATGACTACTTTGTAACAACCAATTTGTACTTCTTAATCCCTTCCTCTTTTCATCTTCCCTCAACCCCCACCATCTGGCAACCATCAAAATGTTCTCTGTATCTATGAGTTTGTTTCTGTTTCGTTTGTTTGTTGATTTTTTTTCTTTAGATTCCACTTAAAAGTGAAATCATCTGACATTTGTCTTTCACTGTCTGACTTACTACATTCAGCATAATACCCTCTAAGTCCATCCATGTTGTTGCAGATGGCAAGATTTCATTCTTTTTCACATCTGAGTAATATTCCATTGTACATATGTACCACCTCTTCTTTTTTTTCTCTCGGAATAATTGTATTTATTTACTTATGGTTGTAATTCCACTGCATACACATATGTGCAGTTGGTATAGTTGCTTTGTTTTTGTTTTTATTACTTTCAGGTGTACAAAACAATGTAATAGTTAGACATTTACACCCCTCATAAGTGATAACTCCTCTCCCCCAATCTACTACCCCTCTGACATCATATATAGCTGTTACAGTTCTATTCACTCAATTCCCTATTCTGTACTCCACATCCCATGACTGTATATATATTAAATTATAGTTGACATTCATTATTATTCAGCTTCAGCTTCAGGTGTACACTGAAGAGGTCAGGCATCTACACCATCCCTGAAGTGGTCTCCCTAATAAGACAAGTGTCCACTGGAAACACTACAAAATCTTTAAAACATTATTGATTATATTCCCCAAACTGTCTTTCATATCCCTGTGGCAATCTTATGTTTACCAATTTGTATACCACCTCTTCTTTATCTATTCATCCATTTAGGGACACCCAGGTTGCCTTCATATATTGGCTTATGTAAATAATACTGCAATAAACATATGGATGAGCCCATCCTCTCAAAGTAGCATTTTGGGTTTGTTCAGATAAATGTCCTGAAGTGGGATTAGTAGGTCCGTTCTTGTCCCTTGTTATAGTCTTTGTTTTAAAGTCTATTTTGTCTGGTATAAGTATTGCTACCCAGTTGTTTTGTTTGTTTGTTTCCATTTTCATGAAATATCTTTTTTCCAACTCTTTACTTCCAGTCTGTTTGTGTCTTTCGAACTGAAGTGAGTCTCTTGTAAGACTGAAGTGAGTCTCTTGCAAGCAGCATATGTAAGGGTCTTGTTTTCTTATCTATTCAGCTCCCCTATCTTTTTCTTTTTTAATTTTTTATTGGGGAATATTGGGGAACAGTGTGTTTCTCCTGGGCCCATCAGCTCCAAGTCATTGTCCTTCAATCTAGTTGTGGAGGGCACAGCCCAGCTCCAAGTCCAGTTGCCGTTTTCAATCTTTAGTTGCAGGGGGCATGGCCTATCATCCCATGCAGGAATTTAACCGGCAACCTTGTTGTTGAGAGCTCGCGCTCCAACAGCAGCTCTACCAGCAGCTCAGCTCCAAGCTCAAGCTGTTGCTTTTCACTGGACCATGTGGGAATTGAACCGATGACCTTGGTGTTATGAGCACTGCGCTCCAACCGCTTAGTCAACCAGCTGCCCACCAGCGGCTCAGCTGCAAACTCAAGTCATTGTTTTAAATCTAGTTGTGGAGGGCACAGCTCACTGGCCCCTGTGGGAATTGAACTGGCAACTTTTTTGTCAAGAGCTCGTGCTCTAACCAACAGCCATCCGGCTGCCCCAGCTCCCTTGTTTTTTGATTGGAGCATTTAATCCATTTCCATCTAAAGTAATTATTGATAGGTATGTAGTTATTGCCATTTTATTATTCATATTTTTATTATTTTTTTTTTAATTTTTAAAGAAGTCCCTGTAAGATTCCTTGTAATACTCATTTGGTGGTGATGAACTCCTTTAGCTTTTTCCTTTCTTGTCTTTATCTGTCCTTTGATTTTAAATGATAGCTCTGCTGGGTAGATTAGTCTTGGTTGTAGATCTTTGCTTTTCATCACATTGAATATTTTGTGCCAATCCCTTTTTGCCTGCAAATTTTCTGTTGAGAAATCAGCTGAGAGTCTTATGGGAGCTCCCTTATAGGTAACTAACTGCTTTTCCCTTGCTGCTTCTAAGATTCTCTCTTTGTCTTTAACCTTTGGCATTTTAATTATGATGTGTATTGGTGTTGGCTTGTTTGGGTTCATCTTGTTTGGAACTCTCTGCACTTCCTGGGTTTATATATCAATTTCCTTCTCCAGGTTAGAGAAGTCTTCTGTCATTATTTCTTCAGATAGGTTTATTCTCCTTCTGATATCCCTATAATGCAAATATTGTTATGCTTGATGTTGTCCTAGAGGCTCCTTAAACTATCCTCAATTTTGGGGGTTCTTTTTTCTTTTTGCTGTTCTGATTGGGTGTCTTCTGTTACCTTATCCTCCAAATCGTTGATTTGATCCTCTGCTTCATCTAATCTACTGTTGATTCCCTGTAATGTATTCTTCATTTCTGTTATTGTATTCTTTATTACTGACTGGTTCTTAATTATATTTTGTATGTTCTTTTCGATGTTTTGTATCTCTTTGTTGAAGTTTTCCCTGAGATCATTGAGCATCCTTATAATCAGTGTTCGGAAGTCTGCGTCTAGTAGATTACTTATCTCTATTTTGTTTTGTTCTTTTTCTGGAGCTTTGTTCTGTTCTTTTGTTTGGGACATGTTTCTTTGTCTCCCCATTCCTGCCTCCCTGTGACTATTTCTAGGTATTACATAGGGCTGCTATGTCTCCCGGTCTTAGTCGAGTGGCCTTATGTAATAGGTGTGCTATGGGGCAATCTTCCTGGTGACTTGAGTCTTTTACTGTGCCCTCCTCTTTATTTGAGTCTTGGTTGCTATTTGCATATCAATGTGAGGGATTGACCCTTGGGCTCAATAGTTATGAGGACTAGCCATGAATACAGTGGAGGAGTTGTGGTGCAGGAGCTGACCCTATAGAGCAGGATCTGCCTCAGCAGGGCTCCTGGTGCCTGCCCAATCTGCTCCTTAGGTGTGCTGTCCTTGGAGGCAGCTGGATGATGCTACAGCTGGTTTCAAAGCTGGCTACTGGGGGCACCAGCCCCAGGGCCACCTGAGAGGTGACCCACTGCAAATCAAGTTCAGTTGCAACCCATGCCCCACCCAGGGCCACCTGGCAGGAGCCACAAAGAAATCTGCAGAGGGCCACCTCCCATGCATGCTTGGAAGTGCCCTGAGAGGCCAAGCCATGAAGCAAGGCCAGCTGCCACTATAGCTGGGCTTAGGGCTGCACAGTCAGTGGTACGGGACATGCTCAAGCCAGATGCTGCTTGTCTGGGTTCCATGAACCTTTTGAGAGACCCTAGAAAAGTCTGCAGCATGAGCCAAGGCAGATTGTTTGTACAAAAAAGCCACTGGAAGCAGCTTAGGTGTGTCCAAAAGTTGGGCAGGGTGGGGTCTCAAATCAACCAATGCATGGCAAATGAACTGTGTTAGCCAGCTTGATGGAGACTCAGATATGGCGGCCTTCTGTGTCTGGACACCAGGAAGTGGGAGGGCTCAACAAAGAAACATTGGCCTCTGCCAGCTCCTCTGTCCAGGAGAAAGCCGCCTCTGCAGCCCCCGTCCTGATGCCAGACAACTCAGTTCCCCACCATATGTCCTTGTCTCCTCTCCAGTTGCTGCCCCAGCACTGGAGCCAGTGATTCTGTTGGTAGGTAAGTCTGCACGTGTCCTTTTAAGAGGAGCCCCTGGGACTCCAGCCACCCTCTGTCTGACTCAGTCACAATGTCCACTGGTTTTCTCAGTCAGAAATTATGGGGACTTCTCTCCCTGGCACTGGAACTCTGGACTGGGGAGTGGCTGGAACCCCTTACTTCTCTCAGGGGGACCCCCCCACAGCCAAGATATCCCTCCCAATTTTTAATGGTCATTAGTGGGTGTGAGACCAACCCATTCTGCTTTTCTAACCCGCCTACCAGTCTCAAGGTGGCTCCAGCTTGTCCGTGGTTGTAGGGCTTTGGTTCAGAAAGATATTAGGTGATTCTCAATGATAGTTGTCTTGTAGTTTAGTTGTAGTTTTGATATGGCTGTGGGAGAAGATAAGCACAGTGTTTACCTACTGTGCCATCTTAACTGGAAGCCCCTATCAATAAAAAATTTTAAAAGCCTTGTCATGCGGGGGACTCTGCTCGCTGGACCAGTTGTCAGGCGGGGCGGCCTGCGGGGTCTCTGCTCCCGCTCTCCACACAAAAACGCAGGATATGGCTAGGCCAAAAAGGAACACCCACGGAGCCATAGGTAGGGAAGTCATACCACTATGGTCTCACTGGAGGCTGGGTTTACACGACGTGCGACCTGCTGTCTGTTTTGCTGCCAACTGACCGACTCTCCTCCACTCTCCTTCAGTCTCCTCCTCTTCCCTCCTCTCTCCTCGACTTCTCTCCGTAGCCGCTGCAGTTATATTAGTGGCCAATGGCTCAAGGGTTACAGCTGACGGCCAACCAGCCACAACTCTACTACCTGAGCCAGCACCTTTCCACATGAGGCCGAGAGCCTGGAAACTGCTTTCTGGGGCTCTGTCCCCACAAGCCTAGTAAAAATTAGGCAAATAAAAGAGCTTTTTTTTTTTCCCAATGAAAAGGATCTTCAGTTATTGCTAACCTACTTAATCAGTGCTTCTGGCAGTTACTTAGGTAGGCATTTACTCCTAAGAAACACATGTTGCAAAATATAGACATATACAGATTTTGATCATCAAAATCTTCCAAGTTGTATGACTTGAAATAATTCATGAAACCTTATATAGGATGTTCCCAACTTATTTGTGGACTGTGTATTTCTACCCTGTGGTTGTTTAGAACTCAAAGCATTTCACCACAGGCATAATGCTCTAAATGTATTTCTGAGGTTGGGTCACAAAAGTCTGCTTTACCCAGAGTACAGTTAACTAGTGTGTGGATAAAATGTAGTAACACGGGGCCGCCGAATGGCCCAGTTGGTTAGAGCGTGAGCTCTACCACATGGGCCAGTGAGCTGCGCCTTCCACAACTAGATTGAAGACAACGAGCTGCTGCTGAGCTTCCGGAGGGGCGGCCGATGGCTCAGTTGGTTAGAGCTCGAGCTCTCAACGACAAGGTTGCCGGTTCAATTCCCGCATGGGATGGTGGGCTGCACCTGAAGATTAACTGCAACTGAAGATTAAAAATGGCAACTGGACTTGGAGCTGAGCTGTGCCCTCCACAACCAGATTGAAGGACAATGACTTGGAGCTGAAGGGCCCTGGAGAAACACACTGCTCCCCAATATTCCTCCCCCCAAAAAAAGTAGTAAAAATGTCTACAATGAAGAACAGTAAGCAGTGTTCCCTTAATAGTGGTATAACCCAAATGAGAGCTGGATCCTTGGCCTGTGAGCTGAAATGAAGTTCCTCAAACCCCAGTACCCCAGTACTAGGGTGTGAGGAAGTCCAATCTCTAGAAGATTTCTGTGAATTCATAGGGACTTATTCTTTTATGGTCTCAAGACCAAAAGAACGTACTCACATTAATGCATTAGCGAGCTCTGTGCGTCTGCTAAAAACTCTGTAGGGGAGAGAAAAAAGGGCTTATCTCACTCAATGTAAAGACCCATTTTATATTAAAAATATTTGTGAATTAAAGGATTCTATCAAGAAAGTCAACCCCCAGAATGGGAGAAAATACTTGCAAATGATATATCTGATAAGGGTCTACTATCCAGAATTAAAAAGAATTCTTACAGCTTAGCAATAAAAAGATAAATACTCCAATTAAAAAAAAAATAACCATCAGATCTGAATAGACATTTCCAGAGAAAATATGCAAATGGCCAATAAGCACATTAGTCATTAGTGTTGATATAAGGAATATACAAACAAGTGGAAAATTTTTATGAGTTCATTTGAGCCAAACTGACAACAATTGCTGGAAAGAAGAATCTCAACAGACTAGGAAAATGCTCTAGGGAATGGCAGTTTTGCAGCTTATTATGTATATTAGAAGCAAAGGAGGAGATGTAAGGGGGGTTACATGAAATCCGCTGGTGGTAGTTTAAGGGGGTGGGAGAAAGCAAAATGGGGAAATCTCTGGGATTGGATAAAAGGTAAAATGGAGAGACATATACTTCTTTTACATTGGTAGGTACAGGATAGTTACAAGATAACAATGAGAAGGAAAAAAAATCAATGAGGGGGTCCTGTGGTCTTGTGCTTTGGTGCTTGGGTGTGCCCTGAGGGACCTGGAAAAAGGGACTATGCTGACTTTCCATGGGTATATTATCTTAGATGCAAAAAGACAATACTGTATTTCCCTGAAAATAAGACCTAACAGGAAAATAAGCCCTAGCATGATTTTTCAGGATGCTCATAATACAAGCTCCATCCCAAAAATAAGCCCCAGTTAAGATCGTCAGCCAGACAGACGCATTTAGCACATCCGTTGCAACATACAATGAACATATTGAATTATAAAATAATATTAATATATAATTAAATATAAATAAATAATATTATTGACATTAATACTTAAAATAAGTGATAATATGAATTATAACTAAGTATTTGTAAATACCCAAGTGGGCGCCTTTGGACGAGAGGTAAACGCCTATGTAAATAGGTGAACTTGAGACTTATTGCCGAATGACCAATTGGAGTACAGACACAACACACAAATAACGTGTGCACTTGATAATGAACGGATGTGGTTGTGTCTAATATGAATCTTCATAATTCAATACATCACGTGTTGTAACGGACATACTTAATGCACGTGTGTGAAATCAAACATTTTCTGAATTTTGGTGCCTGCAATTTTTTGTCACTTTTGTGTGGACCATCATTCTTAACTGTCATCATTTTTGTTGCCACTCTTTTCTTGTAAGTCTTCTATTAACACTTGATTTAATGGTAGATTTAAAGGGAATAATATTTTTTTTTTTTAATTTATTGGGGTGACAATTGTTAGTAGAATTACATAGATTTCAGTTGTGCAATTCTGTATCACATCATCCATAAATCACACTGTGTGTTCACCACCCAGAGTCAGCTCCCCTTCCATCACCGTACATTTGATCCCCCTCACCCTCATCCCCCACCCCCCAACCCCCTTACGCTCTGGTAACCACCAAATTACGTTCCCCAGATTAATTTTCAAACCCCGTGGCCATCCTGTGGTCACCGACTGCCCTCCAATCCCCTCACCCTCCCCCCCACCCCCCACTCCCCCCGCCCATCTAGCAACCCTCAGTTTTTCCTCATTGTCTCCCAAACAGTTTCTGATTAGTTCATTCACTTATTCTTTTCTTTAGAATCCGCAAATAAGTGAGATCATATGGAACTTATCTTTCTCTGTCTGACTTATTTCACTTAACATAATGTTCTCTAGATCCATCCATGTTGTTGCAAATGGTAAGATTTCTTTCTTCCTTATGGCTGCATAATACTCCATTGTATACATGTACCACAGTTTCTTAATCCAGTCATCTACTGATGGGCATTTTGGTTGTTTCCATGTCTTAGCTATTGTGTATAGTGCTGCAATAAACATAGGAGTGCATAGAGATTTTTGAATTGAAGTTCTGGATTTCTCCAGATAGATACCTAGGAGTGGAATTACTGGATCATAAGGTAGTTCCATTTTCAGAATTTTGAGATACCTCCATACTGTTTTCCATAGCGGCTGCACCAGTCTGCAATCCCACCAACAGTGCACAAGCGTTCTAAAGGGAATAATATTTTGACCTCCAGACAAGATGAGTGCAAAAATAAAGAGCTGTTCCATGGAGTACAAGAAAGGAATCGTGGAGGACTCCCGGGGCAAGAATCTTACAGCTTTCTGCAAAGAGAAGTTGGATCTCCAAATGGTCTGAAAATGGCGAGCAGAGTACCATAACCTCAGTCAACAGGTGGACGAGGGAAATGCTAAGGAGCACAAGTGTGGATCAGGTCGGCAACCATTATTTCCTGAGCTGGAAGACATCATCTGTGAATGGATTGCTGACAGGAGAGCAGAGGCTTTGGTTGTGCGCAGGGCTGATATTCAAGCATTTGCCCTCGCAATGGCACCACAGTTAGAAATATCCCCAGAAAAATTCAGAGCATCACAACACTGGCTGGATGGCTTCCTTCAGTGATATGAACTGTCTCTAAGATCGACAACACTGTTCAAGCTGGAAGATATTGAAGTTATTAAACGTGCACTTGCTTTCAAGTCCTTTGTTGGTGGCATTGACTTTTCTAAATACCAACTCTCCAACATGATTGCTATGGATGAAACTGCAGTGTTTATGGACCAAGGATCTCAAACGACAATTGATCAGAGAGGTGCCTCGTCAATCTACGTTCCCTCCACTGGTTACGAAAGTGCACGTGTTACCTGTATTTTGGCAATTAGTCTGGATAGAAAGAAAGCCCCACCTCTAATCATTAGTAAGGGCAAGAAAGATAAGGTTGAATGTGTTTCAGGCACTTATGTTCTTGAAATCGAAAAAGCCTAGTCCACACAAGCAGTTATAAGGAAGTGGGTCGATTTAATGCTGCCACTTGTTTTTGCGAGGGGGCCAAAGAGTTCTGCTAGTCTGGGATTCAGCCAGCACTCACCGCACTAAAGACATGAAGAACTTCCTTGCAGAGAGAAGAATAGATCAAACAATGATTCCCACAGGAATGACTGCCTATCTCCAGACACTTGATATTGCAATAAACAAGCCATTCAAGGACCATTTGACTATGGAAATCAATGACTACATTGAAAATAGAATGGAGAGAAATCAGCGTGGAAACTTTGTGAGGCCTAGCCTGCAAGAGGTCGTGACTTGGGTGAAGAATTCATGGGATAAAATCACTGACAGCTGTGTTGCCAGTGCACTACGAGCAGGCTACATGAACAAGAAGTGCTCATTTAAGGAGAGCTCTATTGCTGGACATGAGAGATTGGGGCCAATGGTTCTACAGGGAATGGAGTCGCAAGAAATTCAAGCCAGAATTCACGCTTTAGAGAGTTATGATGCTGTTTCAGAAGATGACATGACTGTATTTGAATAAATGTAGATTGCTGTACATGAATAAATGGAGATTATTGTACATGAAAAAATAAGACTTTCCCTGAAAATAAGCCCTACTACATCTTTTGGAGCAAAAATTAATTTAAGACCAGGTCTTATTTTCAGGGAAATACGGTAGATAGGCTTACCTAAAGTAAAGACCGACCTGTGTCAAGGAAGCTACAGGCCCTGCATGTGACTACCAGCCATGACCCGCTTTTACTTAGGAATTTTTATGTTCAGACCATTCTATGTGGTTACTTTCAGTCTCTGAGTGTGTAGGGCCCACCATGCAGGCCTCTCCTGAGCTTGTCATGTTGAGTATGTGACCCCTTTTTTATCCACATTAGGGAAATGCAATTAAAAACCACGATGAGATATCACTTTACACCCACTAGGATGGTCATGGAAAGGATGTGGAGAAACTGGAACCCTCATACATTGCTGGGGCTCGTGTAAAATGGTGCAGCCACTGTGGAAAACAGTTTGGCAGTTTTTCCAAAAAGTTAAAATGAAGAGTTAACCATAGTACCCAGCAATTCCATTCCTAGGAATATATCTGTTTTGTTTGACATTGACTCCTAAGAAACAGCTTTGATTCCTCTTTAACCTCATCCTCATGTCTACTGGGTAGCTGGGTGCTTTTATTCTCTAAAATATGCACTCAGGACAATTGAAATGATTATATATTTAAATAAGCCTGGCCCAAGGAGAATGGTTTAAACTTTGTTCTCCTTTTTCCATTTCTGTCACAGAACTGTATGTGGTCAAGACTTCTCTCTTGAGGTGGAGAGGCTCGGATAGATGTGGTGGTTTCCTTTGTATTTATAACATCTGTGCTTCTGCGCTGAGCTGCTCTGCAGGTCTGAGTGGTCCTGGCACAACTGGAATTCATCATGGCGAGTAAGTATCACCTGCTGTATTTTCCAGGCAAGCAGGGCAAGTGGCTCCATAAGTCAGGTGCCTGTCCAGGCTACTGCTAAATGACCAGTGGTGATCCTAGAGTAGATGATGGGGCAGCATCTTCTGGAGCCCCAATTCCTTCCTAATACCATCATCTCCACATTCCCATTCTTTACCTTCTAACTCCTATGAAAATTAACCTAGGCCTGGGAAATTAGGTAATATCAATACCAGAGCTAGGCTTTTCAGAAATATTTGGATTTTTTTGTCTGAGAATCAAAGATCTGAATATGTCAAGTGCAGCTACTATTTGGAAATGGAAAACAAAGGCTACCAAGATTTGTTAGCAGAGCCACATGGGCAGCCAGGAGATAGAGAAGTTAATAGATGTACCTGTGTACAAGGTACAATTTAGATATTTCTGTCTTATCCACTGTCTCAGCTTGTTCTCTGTTGCGGCACCAGCCACAAAGCTTCACATCTGTCCCTCCCAGAAACCCTTTCCTTAATGGCCAGCTTCAAGTTTTTCTCCTCTAATATGCAAAGCAATTCAGCCGCTTTCATTTCAACTCCTGTAACCACAATATTAAAGAAAACATGTTTGACAATAAGGAGTCTCTAATATGCCCAATATATTCAGCTCATTGTGAATGAATATATTCAGCTCTCCCAGATGAAAATCCCTGCATGCACAATTATT
This sequence comes from Rhinolophus ferrumequinum, assembly GCF_004115265.2. Lineage (NCBI taxonomy): Eukaryota > Metazoa > Chordata > Mammalia > Chiroptera > Rhinolophidae > Rhinolophus > Rhinolophus ferrumequinum. The sequence continues at coordinate 5,510,705 of NC_046302.1, forward strand.
TATTCATTCAGCAAACATTTATTGAGCAGATACTAGGTGTTAGGCGCTGGATGCAGAAATAAAGCGCAGGGTAGAGATTCAGGGGTGAGACCCTCCACTAACATTAGCCCGCTGTCTGTTTTCTGGCACCCTGCCTTTGTGCAAGCTCTTCCCTCTGCTGGTGTGCACATCCCCTTCGTTTGTATGATTAACTTGCACTCAACTCTTGACATCACTTCCCCAGACCAGCCCAACCTGTGTGGTTTCAGAGCATCTCTTCCCTGTTCCTATAATACAGTGTGCATGTTTTTATCTTCACATCTGTCACAAGAAACTGAAAATAACTCCTAAAAAGGGGGGAAGAGAAAGCTCAGAGCAGACCACATTATTTTCAGTATAGCTTTGAGGTTTAAAGATTTGATTTCTCCTGATTGAGCTTCTAAAAAAAGAATAAAAATGAATTTTGGCACAAGCACAGAAAATTGCCTGTTAGATGTGACGTGGACAGGCTCTGATGCCCCCAAGAGCTTGCCAGTTATCCTGACTGCACAGGTCACCATTTGCACACTTGTCACTGCCTAGCTAATGGCTTGTGGGATGGTGCCTGTGCCGAAGTGCCAGGCTGGACAGGAGGGACCTGGTCAGAGATACTTCTCTTAGGGAGTCAGCATGTGGGGCATTGTAAGGAGACAGGAATGTGAAGCAGAAATGGGAGCCCATAGCGAGGCAGGCAGTGAGCTACAGAAGCAGAGATAAGCAGGCTGAATACCGACAGCCTGTTTTGTATGTAGTCGTCTCTCTACAGTGGCGAACAGCAGAGGGTGCTTCAGGTTGTTGTTGGGACTAAGGAGACAATGTAGATGTCAATTTGCAGTCCCCTTGAAACCTAGTAGCACACCTGAGCTTTCCTGTGCCTCTCAGCTTTTCTAGAGAGTCTCATGAAAACTCATCAACAGAGGTGTCATCTAAATATCTCTCTGACAGAGGTCAAAAGAAAGATAAGAAGAACAATGGATTGGAAAGGGAAATCTTAGGTAAAAAAAAAGAAGCATTTCAATTAGATGTGCAAAGTTTCTGTGGTTCACCTGGTTTTTGTTTTTGGTATTCTTAATGCTTTATTTTAAAAATTTGGGTGTGCATACACAGACATTTTTATCATTATTATTTTAAATTTTCCCTACAAATTTTATTTTATTGTGGTAAAAAGCACATAACATAAATTTATACTGTTAACAATATTTAAGTGGACAGTATAGTATTATTAACTGCATGTACATTGTTGTACAACAGATCTCTAGAACATTTTCATCTTGTGTGACTGAAACTCTATACCCACTGAACAATAACTCCTCCATTCCCCCAACCCCAGCCCCTGGCAACCACCATTCTACTTTCTTTTTCTATGAGTTTGATTACTTTAGATCTTTATATAAGTAGAATCATGTATTAATAGTATTTGTCTTTTTGTGATTGGCTTTTTCGCTTTGCATAATCTCCTCAAGTTTTATTCATGTTGTAGCATATGACAGGATTTCCTTCTTTTTAAAGGCTGAATAATATTCCATTGTATGTATAGATCACATTTTCTATATTCATTCATCCATCCATGGACATATATGTTGCTTCCACTTGTTGGCTATTGTGCATAATGCAATAAACATGGGTGTGAAAAATACCTCTTTGAGATCCTGTTTTCAATTCTTTTAAGTATGTACCCAGACCTGGACTGCTGGATCATATCGTAGTTATATTTTTGATATTTTTAGGAAATTCCATACTATTTTCCATAGTAGCTGCCCCATTTTACAACCCACCAACATTGCAAAAGTATTCCAGTTTCTCCACATCCTCACCAAAACTTGCTATTTTCTAGGTGTTTTTTTTTTTAAGATTTTATTGGAGAAGGGGAACAGGACTTTATTGGGGAACAGTGTGTACTCCCAGGACTTTTCCAAGTTGGAAGTTGCAGGGGGCGCAGCCCACCATCCCTTGGTGGGAGTTGAAGAGTTGAACCGGCAACCTTGTGGTTGAGAGCCAGCGCTCCAAGCACAGCTCCATTCCCAGTTGCCCAGAGCTCACCCTCTAACCAACTGAGCCACTCGTCCACCCTCTAGGTTTTTTTGATAGTGGCCATCTTAATGGGTATCTCATTGTGGCTTTGATATGCATTTCCCTGATGACTAGAGACATCGAATATCTTTTAATATGCTTGTTGGCTATTTGTATATCTACTTACAAGAAATGTCTATTCAACTCTATTGTTTGTTTTTAAAAATAGAGTTATTCGCTTTTTTTGATATTGATTTTTAGGAATTCTTTATATATATATATTTTATATATTCTGGATATTAGCTTCTTATTTGATATATGGTTTGCAAATATTTTCTTATTCCATCGATTGATTTTTAACTCTGTTAATTGTTGCACAGGTTTTAAGGTTGATATAGCCCCGTTTGTCTACTTTTGCTTTTGTTTCCTGTGCCTTTTGTGTCATATCCAAGAAATTATTCCCATTCCAATTTCATGAAGATTCTCCCCAACATCTCCTAAGATGTTTTTTTTAATATCAGTTGAATTTATTACAAGTTACTAAGCTCCAAGGTACATTACAGTGTTCTGTTAGCTACAGAAATGTATAAAGGACAAACAGATCAGATTCTCCATGTCTAGTGTTTCGCTCTACTGTTCAAAAGCATCCCTGCATCAATAAAGCAACAACAAAAAAACACGTGAAAATTCAACACATTCACTTCGTTAGAAACAGCCCAAATATTTTCCCTCACAAACTTGCAACAAAAAAAATACCCGGCCCCCTCTCAACACGCCCCTTACCATTTTGCAAACAAAACAGAAAAACAAAACAAAACAGAACAAAATAAAGTGAAGATTTCAACACTTGGGGCTGTTTAGAAAGAAGCTGTCACCATTTCATAGCATCATTTTTTTAGGCAGCAACACTGGCTTTGGGGGGAAAAAAGTCATTTTATTTTTATGTGTTTTTTTCCCTTCAGATAATGCATAACATTTACAAAAATACACACCACCATCAGCAGTCGTTGCTAAGGGTTATTAATTGTGTACTTAGGCAAACACTCTGCCACTAAATAAATGCTAACAAATACGATGAAAATGACCCAACTAATATTATACTGCTTAACACAAACCAATTTATCCTTCAAATGAAGTTACATATCTTTTTTTCAAAATATGGAAACATATGACGAAAATAATGTCTATACATAAGACTAACTTTTTGCAGTTTGTTATATTCACAATTCTACATCTTGGGGGTGAGGGAAGGGATGGTCGATGTGGGCGGGGAGGGGCCCTCTGGATTGGAGAGAAACTAGTCTGGGGCAAAGGAGGTGGCTTTCTTGTTCAAGGGTCTCTCTCCTTTTTCACTTTAATATCCCCAGCTAAGATCGTCGCGATCTCACCCTGCATGAAAGCCCAAGGTACATATGACCCTACTAGGGGTCATTTCTTTTTGCTGGGTCAGTACGCCTCTCTGGTGACCGCTGGGCCTTGATACTCTTTCTAGAGCAAGGCAAGCAGAATTTGTGGCTGGGGGCGGATGGGCACTGAACGAAATGCGTGTCCTCCAAACGTTCATGGCAAATGGTAAAGCAGAGGGGCCCGCTTGGCCACAGGGGAATCCGGAATGTTTTGGGGGTGCACTTGGTCCATGCCTGGGTGGGTGCTAGGTGGCGGGGGGCGCCATCTGCAAATTCAGGTCCCCGTTCCGTGAGGCCACGGCACTGCCTGGACACAGAAGCCGGCGACACTGGGCTGCTGCTGTTGAGCCGCGCGGACGCAGTGGTGGAGTGCACGGAACTGCCATCCTTGGGCGGGTGCGCGGTGCCCAGAGTGCTGCGGCCGAAATGAGGGAGGCCTTGGGGGATGGACCGCTCTGAGGGCCGACTCAGGCAGGGTGAGTCGGTTGGAATAGGGTCCCAAGGGTTGGGGCGGTGGAGACGGACCCCCGGACGTATGCCCCGGCGCCACCAAGCCCCCGACCGACCTGGTGAACTTTAGTGCCTTGCTCTGGTTCGCCATCCACTGCTGCCTCTGCAGCTCCTTGCCCAGCTTCAGCTCGCCCTCGGTGGAGTCCGGAGGCTTGGGGTGCGCCTTCCTCTTAAGCAGGTTGGCGGCTGCGCCCCGACCGGAGGGGGAGGCGGGCTGCAGGGCCCCAGTCCCCGGAGGTGCACTGAGGGCGTGGCTTAGACTCACCAGCGCCGTGGGCAGCACCGGGCAGCTGCTGTCCAGGTAGGGCTGCGGCAGCATGTCGGCGCCGGGCATGCCCTTCTTGAAGAAGCGCACGGTCTCGGGCAGCAGGTCTCCAAGTAGACACCAGTTTCCGGAGCCGTGCTTTTTCTCATACTCCAGATACTTGAAGCCGGAGGACAGACCCCTGCCGAAGTCCTTCATATAGTCCTGGTAAATCTGCTTGGCCACCCCAGATGCGCTGGAGTACATGTTGCCCGAGCCCGTGGGGTACTCAATGAATAGCTTCAATTCGTAGTCCATGCCGGTCTTGGAGACGCAGCCCAGCAGCTAGTGGTCCGTCTTGAAGCACACCTCGTAGGGTGCGCAGCCAGCCAGCGTGAGCAGCGTATCGTGGACCATCTTGGGCTTGTTGGCCCACTGCTCTGCGCCACTGCGAGGGCTGTCGCTCAGCTCGGCCAGGGTCTCGGCGTTAGGTTGCTTCTCCTTCAGCTCACGCTGCTGGTCGGTGTTCGACACCGAGCCGGACCTTTTGCCATCAGCACCCACGCCCACCTCGGTCACCAAGGACAAAGTCGAAGACTACATGGTGGACTCCCGGTGCGCCCTGGGGGCGGGGGAGGGGCTCTGGGGGTGCGGGCGTTGGGGGCCCACGGCTGCCAGGTCGTAGGGCAGCGGTAGCGGCAGCACAGAGGCGCAGGCCGGATCGTTAAGCAGCGTCTGCCGCAACAAACTGGGGGGTGCGGGGGAGGGCACCGTGAGCTCGGGGCCTCTGCCACCCCCTGGTTGGGCAGCCCCGTCACTAGCCCACCGTACGTCCCGAGCTGAGAGGCCACCGACGCTGACCCCGAAGAAGATTGGGGCTCTGGCGGTTCAGCTCTGGGGGGCCCCTCCTCCGGTGCAGGTCTGCAGAAGCCATTGGGGCCACCCAAGCCGTTGGGCAGCTGCGCGGTGTGGCTGATGCTTCCCAGGCCTACGGGCGGTGGCCGATACTGGAAGCGGCCGCGCTGTTCCATCGTGGCGGCGGCGGCGGCGGCGGCGGCGGCACCGTTCAGGCCATAGCGATCCAGGCCGGATGGGGTTGCCAGCACCGGAGGCTTGCCGGAACCATCAATGTGGTTAAGGTGTTGTTGCTGGGGCTGCTGCTGCCGCTGCCGCCTCCGCCACCTTAGCCCGCAGGGCCACCGTCTTGACCCCGACGGGAGTTGGCGGTGGGGTGGGAGTGGGGAAGCAGCAGTCCTGGGAGCAGCCAGGGACCCGCTTCAGCTGTCGCGCGGCCTCCATCACGAACTCTAGGCGATCGACACCCTTGTAGTTGATGCAACCACGGCATACGAGTTGGGAGAAGACCCAGATCATGGCCCAGGTCATATCGGGCAGGGCAGGTCGCAGGACTGTATCGGAGACTAGGACACTTGTGCCGGACACTTGTTGCCAGCTCTGAGGAAGGTAGACCACCAGCGATCTGCTGAAGGTTGTCTCTGCAGCGCCTTCTCTGGGAGGACTGGCCTGCTGGAGAGGGAGTCCGGCAGCCAGGGAAGGGGTAGTGTGAGAAAATTTTGCCCCCTTCTAAGAGTTTTACAGTTTTAAGTCGTGGGTTTAATTCTTTAATCCATTTTGAGTTAATTTTTGTGTATGGTGTTAGTTAAGGGTACATCTTCATTATTCTTTCACATGTGGATATCCAGTTTTCCCAATACCATTTATTAAAGACACTATTCTGTCCCCATTGTTTACTCTTGGCACCCTTATTGAAGATCTTTTGGATCAAAATGGCGGCATGAGGAGAGCCTCTGTAAATCTCCCCTGGAATTTACAACTAAACGAACAACTACAACTCCACAAAGGACTCCCTGCACAGCAGACAGGCAAGACGAAGAGGCCCACTACTGAATTCACCTAAAGGTGGGCAAATCGTGGGGGGGGGCCGGGGGGTGGGGAGGAGGGAAGGGAGAAGTGTGGAGACGGAGGTGCGCGGGCGCAGGATGCAGACCTAGCTCAGTGCTCCGAGCTCGCTGCATCCCGGAACTACCGCAGCTGCAGGAGAGGGAAGAACTCAGACCGCTAGGGCTCCATTTATGGCCCACAGGGATGAGGGGACAGCATATAACACAGCTGAACCCAACGCTCACGGCAGAGACCTTGGAAAAAAGACTGAGGGAAGAAGGCTGAAAATGTTGGTTTAAGCCCTCACTGCTGTGCAGAGAACAGAAGCCTTAGGCACTTAGACTAGCCGCCCCCTCTCTACCCTCCCAGAGCTCGAGCTGCCCCCACCTCCTGGTGCTAGAAACGGAACAGTAGCAGTGTCAGATCAAAAGAACAGAATATTTGCTGTTCTGAGAACTGTGGCCCACAGACACAGCTTCGCAGCCCAACTAGTTCCGGCAAAGGGGAGGGAGCTATGGAAGCAAGACCGGCTGTGGTGGTGGTCGCCGCCATTGCTCTGGGCCACCTCTCACAACTCACCCCGTGCCGGCTCCACCTATCTGGGCAGATCCCAGTAGGAGTAAAAAGAACTGCTGAAACATATGGGCTCTGAATCTGGTGCAGGAAGAGCTTTGGAACTTCATAAGCTCTCCGCATACACTCACACTGTGCCCTGTGACCCAGGCGAACTATTAACAGAGGAGAAGCCCGTCTCCCAGGGAATCCCCCCATTGAGTGAGAAGCTGGAATAGTGCAGAGAAAACATAGCACTACCGTGTGAGAGAGAAAAAAAAGTGCAGTCGGAGAGAAAATAAAACATTTTACCAACAAGTACTGGAAAACAAAAGAAAGACCTCTTCCTATCAACCTGTTGCAGAAGCCACTCCTGTAGATGTCTAGGAAGAGAAATAATAAATCAGTAATTGCCATGAATAACCAAGGCAACAAGACAGCTCAGAAACAAAGTGAAAAGTCTCCAGAAAAGGAACTTCAAGATATGGAAATATGTGATTTAAATGACAGAGAATTCAAGATTGCAGTTCTAAAAAAACTCAACGAGATGCAAAAAAACACAGAAAGGCAGTTTAATGAACTCAGAATCAAAATCAAAGAACAACATGAACATTTTACCAAAGAGATTGAAATTTTAAAAAAGAACCAAATAGAATTTCTGGAGACTAAGAACTCAAAATAAGAAATTAAGAATGAAATAACCAGCTTAGGTAGTAGAGTTGACCAGATGGAGGAAAGAATCAGTGACATCGAAGATAGAAACCTGGAAATTACACAGATGGAAGTGGAAAGAGACTTGAGACTTAAAAGAAATGAAAGAACTCTACAAGAACTTTCTGACTCTATCAGAAAGAGCAATATAAGAATAATGGGCATACCAGAAGGAGAAGAAAGAGAGAAGGGAACAGAGAATATATTCAAACAAATTGTTGATGAGAACTTCCCAAACTTGTGGACAGAACTGGATCCTCGAATCCAAGAAGCAAATAGAACACCTAATTACCTCAATCCCAACAGGCCTTCTCCAAGGCACACTGTATTGAAGCTGTCTAAAATCAACGACAAAGAAAGAATCCTTAAGGGAAAAGCAGCCAGGGAAAAGAAGACAGGGAAAAGCAGCCAGGGAAAAGAAGACGGTAACCTACATTGGAAAGCCCATTAGATTATCATCAGAATTATCATTATTTTCAGCAGAAACTCTACAAGCCAGGAGGGATTGGAACCAAATATTCAAACTATTGAAAGAGAGAAATTATGAGCCAAGAATAATATATCCAGCAAAGATATCCTTTAGATATGAAGGAGGAATAAAGATCTTTCCAGACATACAGAAGCTGAGGGAATTTTCTAATACACGACCTGCAGTACAAGAAATACTAAAGGAGGCTATTCGACCACCATCAACAGGGACAACTTGTGTCAACCAAAACATAAAAAGGGGGAGAGTAAAGGCCTGAACCGGAATATGGGAATGGAGAAAGTAAGCGTGCTGAAAAAAATGGAATACTCTAAATATCAAACTTTCTTTTACATAAACTTAAGGGTAACCACTCAAAAAAAATCCAGAACTGAAACATATACTGTAATAAAAGAAACAGAGGGAAACATCATAGAATACCACCACACAGAAATAATAGACAACAACAAAAAGGCAAAGAAACAATGGAGACACAGCCTTACCAGAAAACTAAAGATAGAATGATAGGAAATCCTCACATATCAATTACATGTAATCTCCCTACATGTAAATGGACTGAACTCACCAATAAAAAGGCACAGAGTAGCAGATTGGATCAAAAAACTAAACCCAACCATATGCTGTCTCCAAGAGACACATCTCAGCTACAAGGACAAGCACAGACTCAAAGTGAAAGGGTAGAAATTGACACTTCAAGCAAATGGTACCCAGAGAAAATCAGGTGTAACCATAATGATATCAGATGAAACAGACTTCAAGGTGCAAAAGATAACAAGAGACAAAGATGGACATTTCATAATGGTAAAGGGGACTATACAACAAGAAGACATAACAGTCATCAATATTTATGCCCCCAATCAGGGAGCACCGGAATATACCAAGCAACTACTAACAGAACTAAAGGGAGAGATAGACCAAAACACAATTTATACTAGGGGACTTAAATATATCACTGACAGCTATGGATAGGTCATCCAAACAGAAAATAAATAACGAAATAGCAGCCCTAAATGACACATCAGATGAAATGGATATAATTGACATGTATAGAGCACTTCATCCTAAGACATCAGACTATACATTCTTTTCTAGTTTACCTGGAACATTCTCAAGGATAGAACATATGTTGGGACATAAAATCAGCCTCCGCAAATTTAAGAAGATTGAAATCATACCAAGCATATTCTCTGATCACAAGGCTTTGAAATTGGATATCAACTACAAAAAGAAAGCAGGAAAAAGCACAAACACATGGAGATTAAACAACATACTTTTAAAGAACAACTGGGTCAAAGAAGAAATTAGAGGAGAGATCAAAAGATACATAGAAACAAATGAGAATGAAAATACATCCTACCAAAATTTTTGGGATGCAGCGAAAGCAGTTTTAAGAGGGAAATTTATATCATTACAGGCCTATCTCAAGAAACAAGAAAAATCCCAAATAAATAACCTCATGTTAAACCTTAAAGAACTAGAAAAAGAAGAACAAGTGAAACCCAAGGTCAGCAGAAGAAAGGAAATAACAAAAATCAAAGCAGAACTAAATGAAATAGAGAACAAAAAGACAATAGAAAAAATTAATGTGACAAAGAGCTGGTTCTTTGAAAAGATTAACAAAATTGACAAACGCTTGGCAAGACTCACTAAGATAAAAAGAGAGAAGACACTAATTAACAAAATCAGAAATGAAAAAGGGGAAGTTATCATGGACACCACAGAAATACAAAGGATCATCCAAGAATACTATGAAGGACTATATGCACCAAATTCAATAACCTAGAAGAAATGGACAAGTTCTTAGAAGCATATAGCCTTCCAAGGCTGAACCATGAAGAACTGGAAAATCTAAACAGACCGACCAACAGTAACGAAATTGAATCAGTCATCCAAAACCTTCCCAAAAGCAAAAGACCGGGACCAGATGGCTTCACTAGTGAATTCTACCAAACCTTCAAAGAGGATCTAATACCAATCCTGCTCAAACTCTTCCAAAAAAATTGAAGAAGAGACAGTACTCCCTAACTCATTTTATGAGGCCAACATTACCCTGATACCAAAACCTGGTAAGGAGAACACAAAAAAAGAAAACTACAGACCAATATCTCTGATGAATACAGATGCAAAAATCCTCAACAAAATTCTAGCAAACCGAATACAACAACGCATTAAAAAGATTATTCATCATGACCAAGTGGGGTTCATACCTGGGGCACAAGGATGGTTCAACATCCACAAATCCATCAATGTGATATATCCCATAAACAAAATGCAGGACAAAAATCATATGGTTATATCAATTGATGCAGAAAAAGCATTTGACAAGATACAACATCCATTTATGATTAAAACACTTAATAAAATAGGTATAGAAGGAAAATACCTTAACATAATAAAGGCCATATATGACAAACTCTCAGCTAATCTCATAATTAATGGTGAAAAACTGAAGCCCTTTGCTCTACGTTCAGGAACACGACGGGGCTGTCCCCTATCACCTCTGCTTTTCAACATAGTGTTGGAAGTCCTTGCCAGAGCAATCAGGCAAGAGAAAGAAATAAAAGGCATCCAAATTGGGAATGAAGAAGTTAAATTGTCACTCTTTGCAGATGACATGATGCTATATATAGAAAACCCTAAAGACTCCACCAAAAAGCTATTAGAAACAATCAACTCATACAGTAAAGTTGCTGGCAGCAAAATCAACGTACAAAAGTCCACTGCATTCCTATATACTAACAATGAAATCTCAGAAAAAGAAATACAAAAAGCTACTTTTGCAATTGCAGCAAAAAGAATAAAATACCTAGGAATAAACTTAACCAAGGATGTGAAAGACCTATATGCTGAAAAGTATAAGACATTTTTAAAAGAAATTGAAGACACAAAGAAATGGAAAGACATTCCATGCTCATGGATTGGAAGAATCAACATAGTTAAAATGGCAATATTACCCAAAGGAATATACAGATTTAATGCAATCCCCATCAAAATCCCAATGGCATTTTTTAAAGAAATAGAACAAAAGATCATCAGATTTGTTTGGAACCACAAAAGACCCTGAATAGCCAAAGCAATCTTAAGAAAAAAGAGCAATACTGGAAGTATCACACTCCCTGTCTTTAGTTTGTACTACAGGGCTACAATAATCAAAACAGCATGGTATTGGCAGAAAAACAGACACATAGACCAATGGAATAGAATTGAGAACCCAGAAATAAAACCACATAAATATAGACAGATAATTTTTGACAAAGAAGCAAAAAACACAATGGAGAAAAGACTGCCTCTTCAGTCATGGTTCTGGGAGAACTGGATAGCTACGTGCAAAAGAATGAAACTGGACTGCTATCTGTCACCATGTACCAAAATTAATTCAAAATGGATCAATGACTTAAGCATAAGACCTGACACAATAAACTGCATAGAAGAAAACATAGGTACTAAACTTATGGACCTTTGGTTCAAAGAGCATTTTATGAATTTGACTCCAAAGGCAAGGGAAGTAAAAGCTAAAAGAAACGAATGGGATGATATGAAAGTTAAAAGCTTCTGCACAGCAAAAGAAACCATCGACAAAATAAAGAGGCAACCAACTGAATGGGAGAAGATTTTTGCAAGCAGTGCCTCTAATAAGGGACTAATATCCAAAATATACAAGGAACTCATGAAACTCAACAACAAAAAAATAAACAACCCAATTGAAACATGGGCAGATGACCTGAAGAGACATTTCTCCAAAGAGGACATACAAATGAAAAATAGATATATGAAGTAATGCTCAACGTCACTAATCATCAGAGAAATGCAAATAAAAACCACAATGAGATATCACCTCACCCCAGTCAGAATGGCTACCATCAACCAGACAGATAGTAACAAGTGTTGGAGAGGCTGTGGAGAAAAAGGAACCCTCATCCACTGTTGGTGGAAATGCAGACTGGTGCAGCTGTTATGGAAGGCAGTATGGAGGTTCCTCAAAAAATTAAGAATAGAATTACCATATGACCCAGCAATCCCTCTCCTGGGTCTCTACCCAAAATATCTGAAAACATTTATACATAAAGACACGTGTGCTCCAATGTTCATTGCAGCTTTGTTTACGGTGGCCAAGACATGGAAACAACCAAAATGTCCTTCGATAGATGAATGGATAAAGAAGTTGTGGTATATATACACAATGGAATAATATTTGGCGGTAAGAAAAGATGATGATATAGGACCATTTGTGACAACATGGATGGATCTTGAGAGTATAATGCTAAGTGAAATAATTCTGACAGAAAAAAGCAGAGAACCATATGATTTCATTGATATGTGGTATATAAACCAAAAATAACAAAATAACGAGACAAATGAGAAACAAAAACTCATAGACACAGACAATAGGTTAGTGGTTACCAGAGGGTAAAGGGGGAGGGAGGTGGGAGATGAGGGTAAGGGGGATCAAATATATGGTGATGGAAGGAGAACTGACTCTGGGTGGTGAACACACAATGGGATTTATAGATGATGTAATACAGAATTGCACACCTGAAATCTATGTAATTTTACTAACAATTTTCACCCCAAAGAATTAAAAAAAAAATCATTTGGTCATAAATGTGTGGCTTTATTTCTGGGTTGTCTGGTCTGTTCTGTTGGTCTATCATTCCCGTACCACAAATTATTGTAATTTTGTAATATGCTTTGAAATCAGAAAGTGTGAGACCTCCCACTTTGCCCTTTTTCCTCAAGATTGTTTTGGTTATTTTAGGTCCATTGAAATTCAATATGAATTTTAGGATCTTTTTTTTTTCCCTTTTATTTCTGCAAAAAAAAAAAAAAGGTGCCATTGGGATTTGGATAGAGATTGTATTGAATCTGAAGATTGTCTTGGGTAGTATGGACATTTGACAATATTGTCTTTCAATCCATGTCACAGAATGTCTTTCCATTTATTTGTCTTTTTAAATTTCTTTCAGGAATGTTTTATAGTTTTAACTGAACCAATCTTTTGCTTTCTTGGTTGTTTATTACTACATATTTTATCCATTTTGATGCTATTGTAAATGCAATTATTTTTTTAATTTCCTTTTTGGAATGTTCAGTGTTAGTATATAAAAATGCAACTTATTCTTTTTTTTTTTTAACTTTTATTTGTTTAAGTGTTTTTCCAGGACCCATCAGCTGCAAGTAGTTGTTTCAATCCAGTTGTGGAGGGCGGAGCTCACAGTAGCCCATGTGGGGATCGAACCCGCAAACTTGTTAAGAGAACCACGCTCTAACCAACTGAGATAACTGGCTGGCCTGCAACTTATTTTTGAATGTTGGTTTTTGTATCCTGCAACATAGCTGAATTCATTTATGAGTTCTAATAGGATTTTTTTTTCTGTGGAATATTCTGGATTTCCTACAAATAAGATCTTGTCTGTTAGCAGATAATTTTTCTTTCTAATTTGGATGCATTTTATGTCTTTTACTTGCCCAATTTTTCTGGGTAGGACTTCCAGGACTATACTGAATAGAAGTGGTGAGAGTGGGCATCCTTGCCATGTTCCTGATCTTAGAGGAAAAGCTTTCAGTTTTACACCATTGAGTATGATTTTAACTGCGGGCTTTTCATATATGACCCTTATTGTGTTTAGGTTATTTCCTTTTATTCCTAATTTCTTGTGTGTTTTTATCATGAAAGAATGTTGAATTTTGTCAAATGCCTTTTCTGTATCAAGATGATCATGTAACTTTTATCCTGAAATGTTAATGTGGTGTATTACATTTATTGATTTTCTTATGTTGAACCATCCTTGCATTACAGGAATACATCTCACTTGTTCATGCTGTATAATCTTTTTAAAGCGCTATGGGGTTCGGTTTACTAGTGTTTTGTTGAGGATTTTTGAATTATCATCATAAATATTGGTCTCTAGCTTTGTTTTTTTTTTTTTTTTTTTTTAAGATCTTATTGGGGAAGGGGAACAGGACTTTATTGGGGAACAGTGTGTACTTCCAGGACTTTTTTCCAAGTCAAGTTGTTGTCCTTTCAATCTTAGTTGTGGAGGGTGCCGTTCAGCTTCAAGTTGTTGTCCTTTCAGTCTTAGTCGTGAAAGGCGCAGCTCAGCTCCAGGTCCAGCTGCCGTTGCTAGTTGCAGGGGGTACAGCCCACCATTCCTTGCGGGAGTCCAACTGGCAATCTTGTGGTTGAGAGCCCGCACTCCAACCAAATTAGCCATTCGGGAGCTCAGCGGCAGCTCAGCTCAAGGTGCTGTGTTCAATCTTAGTTGCAGGGGGCAGAGCCCACCATCCCTTGCGGGACTGGTGGAAATTGAACTGGCAACCTTGTGGTTGAGAGCCCACTGGCCCATGTGGGAATCCAACCGGCAGCCTTTGGAGTTAGGAGCATGGAGTTCTAACTACCTGAGCCACTGGGCTGGCCCCGGTCTCTAGCTTTCTTATAGTACCTTAGGTGTTGGTATCAGAGTAATGCTGAACTCATAAAATGCATTAGGAAATGTTCCCTTCTCTTCAAATTTTGGAAAAAGTTTAAGAAGAATTGGTGTTAATTCTTCCTTAAATATTTGGTAGAATGTTCCAATGACGCCCTCTCATCCTGGGCTTTTCTTCTTTGGGAGGTTTTTGGTTACTGATTCAACCTCTTTACTAGTTATAGGTCTGTTCAGATTCTTTGTTTTTTCATGATTCAGTCTTTCTAGATTGTATTCCAACAAAATGGATAACATAGAAGAAACATACAATATAGCTGCATTCCATATTAGTCAGAAAAGATACTTGTATCATTTCAGTGTTCTTAAATTTGTTGACTTTTTTTGTGACCTAATGTAATCTTGGAGAATGTTCCATGTGTACTTAAGAATGTGTATTCTGCTGTTGAGTGCAGTGCTCTGCATGTGCCTGATAGGTTCGAGTGGTCTATAGTGTTCAAGTCTTCTGTTTCCTTATTGATCTTCTGTCTGGTTCTTTTATCCACTATCGAAAGTGGGGTATTGAAATTCCTACTATTATTGTTATTGTCTATGAGGTGGAACAATTAAGTTCGCGAACTCATCCTAGAAAAAGTCTTACATACCTCATTGCTGAATATCACTATGGTCACCTTCTAAGTACTCCCCTTGGGAAGCTATGCACCGATGCCAGCACCTAGTCCACCCTTCAAAGCAATTTTGGAACTCTTTCTGGAATGGCCATCAGAGCTGTCATCGTATTACCCGTGATGTCCTGAATGTCATCAAAATGTCTTCCTTTCAGTATTTCCTTTATTTTCAGGTAAAGAAAGAAGTCACTGGGGGCCAGATTAGGTGAGTAGGAAGAGTGTTCCAATAGTTATTTGTTTACTGCCTAAAAACTACCTCACAGACAGTGCCATGTTAGCTGGTGCATTGTATGACGGAAGAGCCATGAATTGTTGGCAAAAAGTTCAGGTTGTCTAACTTTTTCATGCAGCCTTTTCAGCACTTCCAAATAGTCAACTTTGGTTAACTGTTTGCCCAGTTGGTACAAATTCATAATGAATAACCCCTCTGATATCAAAAAAAGGTTAGCAACATCATTGCAACAAGTTCTCGAACTTAATTGTCAGACCTCATATTTCACTCTTCAGTTCTGTCAGTTTGCTTTGTATATTTGGGTGCTCTGATGTTGGTGCATATATAATTTATATCTTTTTGGTGTATTAACTTTTATCTTTATGTAATGCTTTTTCTCTAGTGAGTTTTCAACTTAAAGTCTATTTGTCTGATACTAGTATAGCTACTGCTGCTCTCCTCTGATTACGATTTGCATGGAATATCTTTTTCTATCCTTTCATTTTCAGCCCACCTGTGCCTTTACATCTAAGGTGAGTCTCTTGTAGACAGTGGGGCTGTTTAGGTTCATTCTGTTAGGAATTTTTTGAGCTTCTCAAATTTGGATGTCAATTTCCTTCAGATTAGGGACGTTTCAGCCATTATTTCTTTAAACAAACTGTCCCTTTTTCCTTTTTTCTCCTTCTGGGCCTCTCATAATGCATATATTGGTCTATTTTATAGGTCCCTTAGGCTTTCTCCATTGGTTTTTCTTTTTATTCCTGATTTGATGTCAATGATCAGAATCGCTGATTCTTTCTTCTGCTTGATCAAGTCTGATGTTGAGCCCCTCTAGCGAATTTTTCTATTCAGTTATTGTATTCTTTAGCTTCAGTTTTTCTATGTTTCTTTTTAAGTAGTGTCTATCTCTTTGTTGATATTTTTTGTTCATGCATTGATGCATTGTTGTACTGATTTCATTTATCGGAGCTCTCTTGTAGATCACTGCTTAAGATAATTAATTTGAATTCTTCGTGATGTAATTCATAGATCTCTGTTTCCTTGGGATTGGCCTATGAAGATTTGTTTAACTGAGTTATGTTTCTGTCGCTTCTTGTGCCTTGTGATTGTTTTGCTGTTTTATGGATTTGATAAAACAGCCATCTCTCCCAGTCTTCTTACATGGAAGACCTTCACCAATCAGCCGAGCTAGAGATACTGGAGCCCCCTGAAGCTTTTTGCAGAATGCAATTTCTCTGGCTTGTATGTGTGTATTTCCCAGTTAGAGAAGTCTGTAGGTTTCTTCTTCAGGAACTTGTAATCTCTTGCTCCCTGTAGTGTCTGTCTATGGCACTGTTGGTTCTCTGGTGCTGCAGCAACAAGGTGCCACTCTTTCCTTTGTTCTCAGCGATTCCCAGGCATCCTAAGAATGCTGGATCCCCATCAGCACCACGTCAGGTGAGACAGATAACAGTCCTTCGGGCAGAGCCCTGATAAGGTGAAATGCTGGATATACTTTTCATTCTTCTTTCCCTCCTGATGGAAAAGCTGCAAGTTGGGTGCTTTCTCCTGACTGTGAACAGTTGTCCCGGCCTCTGTGGCACTGCAGGCTCTCTGGTGCTGCAGCAAGCCACTTCTGCTCTCCCTTGCTTTTAGTGGCCCCAAGACATCTAACGTATGCCAATTTCATTAGTGCTCAATCAGTCAAGACAGAAACCAATCCCTCCAGCAGCCTTGGTCAGTATATTATTGACAACTTGGTGTCTCTGTGGGGAATGAAGACTAGGATTTCCTAATCCACCATATGGTTGATGTCACACCTCCCCTCCCCGCCCCCCACCAGTATTTTAACGAAAAGGGAAACAAAAACAGACTATAGAACCCAGAATGATTTATATGTAACAAATCATTTTCTGAGTACTATGGAGTAGGGTGTAGCCCTTAATAAGTCGTTTTACAGATGAGAAAGCCAAGGCATGGAGATTAACGTAGCCAAACATCAGATATGTAAGATCGTGTGCAAAAAGTGACTGGTATGGCACTCAAAAATGAAAAGAATTTATTATTTCTTTCATACTAAACTTCTTTTGAGATGGGTAAATTATTCTGGATTATTGCATTCAGCCCAATATAATCACAATGGTCCTTATAAGAGAAAGAGAGAGAGAGATTTCAAGATGCTATGCTGCTGGCTTTGAAGATGGGAGGAAGGGGACATGAGCCAAAGAATATTGCAGCTTCTAGAAGCTGGAAAGGGGTAGGAAACAGATTCTCCTCTGGAGCCTCCAGTGGAAACACCAATCTGTCAACACTTTAACAGTGAGACGTATTTTTGGACTTCTGACTTCCAGAATTATAAGGTAATAAATTTGTGTTGTTTTAAGCGACTTAAGTTTGTAGTAATTTGTTACAGAAGAAATAAGAAATTAATACACAACTCTTGAGTTAAAAAAATCAAAAGATACATTTCACAAAATTACTTAGGAAATATTTTATTGTACAAAATTTACATTTGTTGCATATGATGAAAATCATGGCAAAAACCACCTTTTGTTAATCCATTTTTCTTTGAGATTTTCTGTGAAAAGATTTATTTTCTAATACATTAGATAACACAACTTTTTATATACTGTTTTCCCCAAAAAATAAGCCCTAACTGGAAAATAAGCCCTGGAATGATTTTTCAGGATGACATCCCCTGAACATAAGCCCTAATGCGTCTTTTGGAGCAAACCTTAATATAAGACCCGGTGTTATTTTCAGGGAAATACGGTAGTTGTGTTAGCAATAAGTGTTTTGGGATATAAGGTATAAAATGGAAAACAGATCAAAAAAGCGCAGGGGGAAGACCACTACCAAAGAGTAATCTCCAAGAACTTGGCATTTTCCATGGCAAGGCAGATGCTGTGGGATCTTCACCCTGTAAATGAAGAACAAAATATTTTAATCCTTCAACTTGACCACCAAATTGACTTTTAACATGAAAGTATTACAAAACTCTCCTCTAGTTTTTTTTTTGTTGTTGTTCCCTTTGGTTTTGACGCTTTTGGATGGGTTTTAAGGAAAAACAAAGTAATACATTTCTATGTCTTTATGTCAACTTAAAATAAATTTCTTCAAGTTCCAAATCATAAAGATATGCCAGATAGGCTATGGATATAGTCCATCAAGTAAAATCGAATTAAAAAGGAATAGGGTTATTTTTTTTTTAAATCACTGCTGTGTGATTTATATCAATTTGTTTTTGGCAAAAGCACAAATTAAAAAGACAGTTACCTACCAGATAAAGCAGCTTATGGTACTTCTGCTATGCCTTAAGGCTCACTGATTTCCCTAGGCGTGATGCTCTTATTTCATAACAGACAAAAGTATTTTAACTATACGCATATTCAACAGCTACTATTGCTCACATAGCAATACCTTGTTTCCTACAAACAAAATAAAATCCTGAATTCCAATAAACATTTGTTTATTCTTGTAAGAAGCTGTCTGGTCTAAATGCAACACGAACAATGAATACAATGACGTACTTAAGATTTTCTTCCTTTGGAAACTCAGCCTTAATGAAACACTGTAGACAATAGGTTCGTTAACTGCTCTCTTTACCAAAGTTCAGCTAAACTAAATTTTATGTACCGATATGTTTATATTTAACATAAACTTTTACTTATTTGGTCTACTTATATAATATATAAAAATGCAAGTTTATGAATATATAACCAGAGAAATCAGAGGTTTAAGCTGTACGAAAACTTACACACGGTTTGATTATCTGAAGCCATTCATTAAGATACTCAACAAGACCTAATGCATCTGGGATATTGTCTCCTTCTGAAACAAATTTCAGCAGAATCACCATTGCGATTTCTTTAAGACAGCTACAACAAATTAAAAAAAAAAAATTAAGTATTCTACTGATTAGGCAAGAAGATGCCCCATGACAAGATCACTTATTTATCTCCCTTTACTCCAGATAAATTCTTGTGTTTGTGGGGACAGGACTAGGAGCCATGTAACATCCACCCTGGGCAAATGCAAGATTGTGCCTCACACCAAGGCTGCATGAAAAACCATGCCCTCTATCCTTGTCGGCAGGACATGAGATTTGTTCTGATCTACTCCTAAAACCTACTGTAGAAGACAGTGATCTTCAGAAGCACCATGGCAAAGAGACAGAAAGATAATATCATGTTATAATGTAAAGCAGTGAATGAAAACTGTGCAGTAAAGGGAAAAAATTACTATTACTTCTTACGTGTTCCATTTATTAAGTGATTATGTTCTAAGCAATGTCTGCCTATTTTACAATTCAATCCATACAACAATCCTTGAGGAAGTTATAATTATCTCCATTTCATAAAGGAATCAGTGTGGAATCATGGGAACAAGGATAGAATACCTGTATTCAAATTCTAGCTCTGCCACTTACCAGATATGATGGGCAAATTACTTAGGGCTTTAGTGTTCCATATCAGTAAAAGAGGGATAACAATAGGACCTATCTCATAGGTTTTGTGAGGTTTTAAAGGAGGTAACAAAGGCAAAAGGCTTAAAACAGTGCCCCATACAACGCCCATAATTAATGTGTTAGCAATTAACTATGAGGTAACTGAAATTTAAATGGAAATATAGTTATTATGTTCAAAGTTCTATATTTAGGAAGTGGTAGAGGTGGGACTTGAACCTAAGTCTTTCTGACTCTAAAACAGTCTCCTGTTATGCTATAGATGCCTCAAATTAGTGATGAGATAGAGATATACCAATGCAAAAAAGCTTCCTGTTTGCCAACAAAAGAAAAAATCATTTCTAGCACCCTAAAACCAAAAACTATGAAAAATGCCAGAGAAAGCTGGAATGATACGCAAGTATGGCCAGAGATGGACCAAACAAGTTGGATTTAGAAAAAAAGTTAAAATGCCTGTTACCATTTCTGACAGAGAAGGCTTCAATGTTTTCAGAAAAAAAAGCAGGAGCATAAATAATTACAAGTAACAAGGAACAGGTTCAACTTTTACACAAAGAATAAAGCTTTATTGGGGTCCTGGACCATGAGTGCTAGACCCTAGTGGTTGAAGTGCAGGATTTGGGGCAAGGTGCTTATGATCGAATCTTGGCTCATCCACTTACTACCCAGATGGCTTTTGGCAGTTGTTTAACCTTTTTTATAACGTGATTAGTATCACTACATACCTATATGGTTATTATGAGAATTAAATGACTTAATACATGTAAGGTGCACAGAACAGCAGTAAGCACGTAATTTGCTATTACCTCGACTACTACTTATATTACTATTACTATTTTCATGACTTCTTCAGGTCATGCAGAAGTCATAATGTAGATTTCAGAGCAAGTAAATCAGTCATTCTATTTTGCAATGCTAAATTTATACTCCTGGCATTTATTATTATGTAAGGAGACGGATTTATTGGTTGAGTTTGAGCAATGGTAATGGGGACATATTTTTTTCTAGGGTTAGCTCTGACCAACTCTCTAAAGGCACTGCTGAGGGCACCAGAGGGATGTCCCTCATCCATCTTTCTTCATGGGAGAGCAGTGTAGATTATATGAGTTAAAGCAGCAGCAGAAGCCAACCTCTAAAAAGCTCCCCTCCCCCTTTCCATAACTAGCTGTTGTTTTTCATTAATTTATCCACATCAATTCCCAGCAAGGAATTTATCCAGCACATCAATTCTCAGGCCTTACAAAACAGGAGGCTAAGGGACAAGGAGGTAAAAATAGGGATACTGTAAATGTCTACAAATCTGATGGCAGACTGTACATGGACATATAAATCAATTTATGAAAAGGACTAAAAAGAAAAAAGATCCCTTTCTAGTTTCTACCTTTACTTTCACTTGCCATTGAAATGTCATGATTCCTAAAGACTAATCAAGAGTGATTACAGAGAATTTAAAAGACAAATGCATAAACATAATTATAAATCTATGTTACTGGGCACATAATGTATAAAGATGTAATTTGTGACAACAACATATAATGAGTGGGGGGAACCGTATGCATGCAATTGAAGTTGTTAGTATCAATTCATATTAGATTGTTCTGACTTTAGAATGTTATATGGAATCACCATGGTAACCACAAAGCAAGTATCTACAGAATATACACCAAAGGAAATGTGAACAGAATCAAAACATGTCACTACAAAAAATCAACTAAGCACAAAAGGCAGTAGTAATGGAAGAAATAAAGAACAAAAAAGCAATATGACATATAGAAAACACATAGAAAAAGGACATAAGTCCTTATCAGTAATTACTTTTAATGAAAATGGATTAAACTCTCCAATCAAAAGAATGAGACTGGCATAATGGATAAAAACACAAGATCCAACTACATGCTATCTATAAGAGAGTCACTTAAGATCTAAGGACACACAGTTTGAAAGTGAAAAAGATATTCCATGCAAATAGTAACCAAAAGAGAGCAGGATGGCTATACTAATATAGACTTCCAGTCAAACTGTTTGAAGAGACAAAAAAGGCCATTATATATTGATAAAAGGGTCAATTCATTGACAAGACGCAACAAATATAAACATGTATGCACAAAACAAGAACCCCAAAATACAAGGTCAGACAATTAAGTTTGCAAACTCATCCTAGAAAAAGTGCTACATATCTCATTGCTGAGTATTACTACGGTCACCTTTGAAGTACTCCCCTTGGGGAGCTATGTGCCGATGCCAGCGCCCAGTCTACCCTTCAAAGCAATTTGGGAACTCTCTTTCTGGAATGGCCATCAGAGCTGTCATCGTATTACCCTGACGTCCTGAATGTCATCAAAATGTCTTCCTTTCAATATTTCCTTTATCTTCGGGTAAAGAAAGAAGTCACTGGGTGCTAGATCAGGTGAGTAGGGAGGGTGTTCCAATACAGTTGTTTGTTTACTGGTTAAAAACTCCCTCACAGGCAGTGTTGTGTGAGCTGGTGCATTGTTGTGATACAAAAGACATGAACTGCTGGTGAAAAGTCAGATCTAACTTTTTCACACAGCCTTTTCAGCACTTCCAAATAGTAAACTGTGGTTAACTGTTTGCCCAGTTCATACAAATTCATAATGAATAATCGCTCTGATATCAAAAAAAGGTTAGCAACATCGTTGCAACAAGTTAGCGAACTTAATTGTCAGAACTTGTAGATGGAACAAACATTAACAGAACTGAGGGGAGAAATACAATGCTACAATAATAGTTGAAGACTTTGATACCTCACATTCAATAATGGATAGAATAGAAGATTAATAAGGAAACAAAAGACTTGAACAACACTATACATCAATTTGACCTAACAGACATATATAGAACACTCTACCCAAGAAAGGCAGAACACACATTTTTCTCAAGTGCACACGGAACATTCTCCAGAATAGACCATTTGTAAAGGAACAAAACAAGAATTGAGAAATTTAAAGGACTGAACTCATACAAAGTGTCTTTTCAATCACAATTAAATGACACTAGAAATCCAACAACAGGTGGAAAACTGGAAATTCACAAATATGTGGAAATCAAACAACACATTCTCAAACAATCAAGGGGTCAAAGAAGAAATCACAAGGGAAATTAGAAAATACTTAGAGATGAATGAAAATGAAAACACAGTATACTAAACTTAAGGGATATAGCTAAAGCAGTGCTACGAGGGAAATTTATAGCCATAAAGGTCTATATTAAAAAAGAAGAAATTTCTCAAATCAATAACCTAATTTTCCATTTTAGGAACGAGAAAAAGAAGAGCAAACTAAACCGAAAGCTAGCAGAAAGAAGAAAATAATAAAGATTAATTAGCGTGGAGATAAATAAAACAAAGAACAGAAAAACAATAGAGAAAATCAATAAAACCAAAAGCTGGTTATTTGAAAAGATCAACAAAATTGACAGATGTTTAGCTGGACTGAGTAAGAATGAAAGAGAGAAATCAGAAATGAAAGTGAGGACATCACTATTGATTTTACAGAAATAAAATAGGAGATATTATTTAATGAGTACAGATTTTATATTTAGAATGATGACAATGTTTAGAAAGTGGTGATGGGTACACAACACTGTGAATGTATTTAGTATCACTCAATTGTACACTTGGTTAATTCAATATTATGTATATATTACCACAATTAAAACAAAAAAAAGATTGTAGGGGTTGCATAAAACAAGTATCAGGATCCCTAACATGCCACACATAATAAAGCATTAAATATGGCTTTTTAGGAAACTATTCTCCTGTAACCAAATTTCACTTTTTCCCCGGAATGTAATACAGTGCCTGTTTTATAAATATGTTTCAAAGTTCCAATAAGTAATCCAACACTGTCCCAATTATCTTACTTCTATTTTTAAATAAGGTGGGGAACAAATGAACAAAGAGACAAACAAACTCACCCTTCATCATAGAGTGTTTTTGTGATGCCTCCTCCAGGAATTCGGATACAAAACTCAGAATCGCTTATTTCAGGAATGCATTGGCTTTTTTCCATCTCTTCCCAGTTAAGGCTCTTTATTTTATTTTGAACACTTTTTTGCACAGAAGGTGTAAGTAGGTACCTGAAGGGAGTACTAAAAACAATCATATAATTAACTTCTTAAAACTCACAAATATGAACATTAAGGCAAACATCAATTATTTTAGCAAAAAATATCTTGTTCCCATATATTCTATTGTACAAACAAAACGCAAGTTTCAGCAATCTATGGAAGAATAACGTAAAAAATGTTCCTCTAACTTGCTATTTACATACTTAGGAGAGAGGATAGAGAGATAGTAAAACTTAAACTGAGGCAAGGTCATCATAAAAATAAATCTATTTCCCACAGCTATGCTCCCTTCTGGCCATAGGCCTATTGTGAAAGTCCTAGAAATGTAATGTCTTATTGTGAGATTCCTAGAAATTAGCTCCAGTTTTGAAAGGTTACTCTTGGATGATATTTTTCATCATGATTTTATAGGTGCATAAATGATAATACAATAAAACAGATTGTATTTCTATCTCTTGGATACTTTATCTTATTTTTAAGAATTCAGTCTGACATGCCTGGGAGCTGTACTTAGACTGGATTTCTCCAAATGGTTGAATATATGGAAATAAATAGAAGTATCAATTCAATCTTTTAAAAATTATCAACCAATAAATGTTAGGTAAATCTTTCTCCTTTCTCTTCATCAGCTGAGCTTTGTGACATTGCCATGCATATGATACCAAACAATCAAAGCAGTTACAGAACCATCTCTGTCTTTACACCAAAGCCTTCCTTGTGCCCTAACCATAGAACTAAAAGGATCTACCTAACTGTGCTACCTTCCCATTTCTTGACTTTCTTTTGCCCTCTTCTTTCTAAATTCAGGGGAGGAGAAGTAAGGATATACATGGCTTTTAAAACTTATTTTAACTTTTTAATAGATAAGTCATCATAATACTGCCTAAATCATAACAAAACTAATTTTTCAAAGGCAAAAACATACCTGCGAAGCTGTAGATCATTACGGTGATAGGAATGACTGCTTGAAAGAATAATAACTTTGGCACAGTTACTACTTTTCACCCAGGAAAGCAGTTTTTCACAGAATGGCTTTGATTTATACTTTGTATACATTGAAAAAATAAAAAGAAAATCTAAAAGTTAGATCTTAGAGTATAATAAGAGTATTCTATGTAATAATCAACTTTATGTGATGATATATAACTTACATAGTCTACAGTTAGAATTATTTTTAGATCCACTTACTAGTAGTCTTTAAATTGAAGGTGAAGAGTAAAGAGCAATGAATTATCTATTGTCTTTACAATCAAGAAATAATGGTGAGGAATCTAGAGTTTTAAAACATTCTATTCTGACTGACAAAAGAAAATTTCCTAGTTCTCAAGTAATCTGTTGTTACTTAGAAATAAACAAACAAAAAAAGGTCAGAAGAAATCCAAAAACAAACAAAAAAACTACTATATGGCCATCTATGAGATGTTCTTGCCAGAAATTTGATGTGACTCTGATCATGAGGAAACAATTAGGTGAATCCAGAATGCCAAACATCTGGCCCGGCTTTCTCAAAGGAGTCAATATTATGAAGACCAGAAAGAGGATGAGGGCCAATTCTACACTGAAGGATACCAACCAAAAAGATGTAACAGCCAAGTGCAACATGTGGACTTTGAATGGATCCAGAATTGAAGGATACTCTGAAGACAACTGGGGATATCTGAATTATGTTGGATACTACTAAATAATTCATTAAATGCTGATTTCCTTAGGTGTGGTAATGGTGTTGCTGTTGTGAAGAATAATGGTCTTGTTCTTGAAAGATGTGCTGAAGTATTTAGGGGTGAAATATGTCGCTAGCCTACTTTTGGATTGTTTGGCAGAACAAAACTGTGCATACACACTCTCTGAAAGAATGACGCAGGTATGGCAAGATGCTGACAGTAGATTAATCTGAAATGTAGGTTATACAATTTTTTTGGGGAAACTCACTATATGGAAATTCTTTTCACAGACTGTTAATATAATACTCGATAAAATTTAAAATGCAGATAAGAAATGGCTAACTTTTAAAAACAGGAGGGCAGCACGGTATTATGGTTGAGAGGCAGACTTTGGAGTCAGGCTGCCTGGTCTAGAATGCTGGCTCCACCAACTACAGACCATATGTCTCAGACATATTGCTTAACCTTTGAGTGTTTCAGTTTTCTCATTTGTACAATAAGGATAATGTTAGTACCTGCCTCATGGGATTACTGTGAAGGCTGAGTAAGGTGCATAAAGTACTTAGAACAATAATGGTCCAAAGAATCAATGATCAATAAATGTTTGCTACTTTGAAGTAATGTGCTTTTTGTTTGTTTTTTAAGGAGAGCACAGCTCACAGTGGCCCATATGGGGATTGAACTGGCAACCTTGGTGTTATTAGCACCATGCTCTAACCAACTGAACTAACAGGTCAACCAAATGTTTGCTACTTTAAAATCACTATTTCCATCTCCCAAAAATTTCATTTAGAAGTGTTTGAACTGTCTATCTCAATTCTTGAACTTAAAACTGATACTAGTGTGAAGAAAGAAGTACCAAAAAGCCACATGGCACAATGTAAAAATGTTACCAACTCTTACTGAAAATCTTTGGGTATCATATTGTTAACTAAAGAAAGTAAAGAGTGATTCTAATATAAATATTAAAATAATCACGACACTATTCACGATAGCCTCAAACTGTAAAAAAAAAAAAAATCAAAGTTCTATCAACAGTACAATGAATAAAAGATCGTTTATTTATACAACAGAATCCCATACAGAGGTGAGAATAAACAAACTGCCTCTTCTTGGAACAACTTAAATAAACCTCACAAATAGGTTGCTGAGTAAAGGAAGCTAGACATAAAGTAGTACATATCATAAGAGTTCATTTATATAATAATATAATGACTGGGAAGGAGAATGGGAGAGGGCCTCTGGAATGCTGATAAATTTCTGACCTCCTGAACAGATGGTACCTTAATCCACTCAACAAACATTTATTGAGAGCTTCTCTACATGCAAAGCTCTATTCTAAAAGCTAGGGATAGAAGAGTGAATGACACATCATCATTTCTCTCAGGAAACTTACTTTCCTTTAGAAGTAGATACTAAATTATAGTAAATATGACATGCCAGCAAGTAATGATAAGTTGTGAAGAAAACTAGCACAGGATAAGATGATAGAAAGGATGGTCAGAGAAGGCCCTTCTGCTGAGGTAACATTTAAGCAAAGACTATATAAGAAGAGAGCCATTTAGGTATCAAGGGGAAAAGTATTCCAGGCAAAGAAATTAGGGTAAAAACTCTGAGACAGGAATGAGCTTAATCTGTTTGAACAACACAGGGAGGTCAGTGTGGCTGAAGCATGGTGAGCAAAAGGGAGAAATAGGCAATGAACACACAGGACTGGCTGGAGGTTAGATTAGGTAGAGCAGCTATCCAACAAAATTCTGCAATAATGGAAGTGTTCTTTATGGCAAGTGCTTGCCACATGTAGCTATAGAAAACTTAAAATGTGGCTAGAATGATGGAGGAACTAAATTTTTAACTTTACCTTTAATTAATAAATCAAAATTTAAATAGTGATGTGTGGCTAGTGGCTACCATTATCAGTGCAGGTGTAGAGCCTGATAAGCCACGGTAAAGGCTGTGAATTCACTGAGTGAGATGGGAAGCCATTGGAAGGTTTTGAAGAGAGAACTGATGTAATTTGATTTAGGTTTCAAGGATCACTGATAGTACTGTTTGCAAACAGACTATTAGGTGTGGGGAGTGGGTGGCACAAGAGTAGAATTGGGCATGAGATGACAGTGGTGCAGTGGTAGAGGAAAGAAGTTAGACACAGAATATATTTTGACATATACATAATTTATATGTAGATGCTACTGGTTGAAATGTAATACAAATGGAATAAACCTATAATATTCACATTTCTTAAAATTTCTCACCAATGCTAACTGAATTGGGAATATATAAGACGAAGTTCTATGTCCCAATTTCTTTCAACATAATCATGAAATAATAATAGCACCTTTGAGATTTTATGAGATTATTTCACTATAGAATCAGACTTTTCTTAATGGTACATACAGGAAAAAGAGCAGAAGTGATTTTTCAATCTTAACTCTTAATGATACTTAGTATTTTCTCATTATATTTTACTTTCATAAACTTAAAAAGGCAAATATAACATATTAACCTTAATAAAAACGGATCTTAACTGAAGAGCCACTAGCTTCTTTGAAGGCAGTGAATATACTGCAAAGACAAAATGAAATAAAATAGTTAAAATGGAGTTATAAAAATAAAATTAACATAAAAATTAAAATTGAATTATAAGAACTTTGTGTCTAAATATTTTCAATAATTAAAATATAGAACACATGCACTATATCATTTGGTTAAAATAAAACATTTTAAAAGTACATTGTACTTGTGGGCTTTATTCTACAGAATATATTAATTTATGGAAAGTTAACTGTAAGAAAATATCAAAAAATATTTTTTTTCCTTGATTATAATCCATGAAGTATTCTCCTGGAAATGTCTGGCATTATGACAAATAAAATCATTCTTAAGAATGTTTTTGGTTTCTGATATTCTCCCCTCTTCTCTCTAGAGAACAACACTCATTGAGGTAAACAGATGAAGAAAATGCTGGAGAGAATGTTAGCCATATAATACAATCCCTGGAAATAGGTACATTTGTGTTCTTCAGGAGTTTTTCAAAGACCTAAAATAAGACGCAAAAGTTTTGTGAGTCAGTGTGTGTGCATTTTTTCTGGGAAAAGGATCCATAACTTCCATCAGATTCTATGGAGGGCCCACTTTACTAGATGCTTAAGATAGCCCTACAACTTCACCTACAAGAATGTGAAGCTCTGATATGAACAAAGGACAAAACGAAACAGTCTGTAAGGACATATGATCCAGGCCACTGTACTAAAGGGTAAACTTTTAGTTACTATGAACAGATTACCAATAACCCTAGACTTGGGCAAATCCTTTGGTGGATCATGAGTCTCCTGTTATAAATATTTTGGGGTTGTCTTCTTAGAGTGGTGTGGTATGGTGTGATTGGGGGCTATGCTGTATCAAGTGTAGTAACCACCAGCCATGTTCAGGGCAAAGGAGGCTAGAACAGGAAGTTTAGGAATTAGGGAAAAGGGACTAAGGCATTGGCCACTCAGGACTCTAATCTATCTCTGACATAAAGTATAACGCAAGACCTATAGTATAATGCAAGAAGAAAATATATATGTAGGGAGAGAACAAGCTAAGCTTTAAAATGTAAGACATGCTACCTTCTGTAATAGCAATACTCATGTTCTCCATCAGTATATCATGCGATTCTTTTTTGTTGTCAATATCCTGTTTTCCAATACTTTTTTCTTCTGATGCTTTATGAAAGCAACATTACCTTTCATGTATTCTTGCCAAAAATACTTCGCTTTTATCTAATCAGGTCTTTAGACCTAACTCCAGTTACAGAAAATACAGAGAGTAGAGAAACAAGCCAAATGACACATCAGACGTATGTAGAAGGTGGGACATTCTATAGGACAGTGGGCTCAGTTTTTTCTTTAATAAATCAGTTTTATGAAGGGGGAAAAAGAGACTACTCTAGAGTAAAAGAGATTAAAAAGGCACAACAATCAGATGTACTATGGGTCCTGGTTTGGACAAACTAACTTTAAAGGACATTTTGGGGTAAATTGGGCCAATGTGAATATGGACAAGGTATAGAAAGCTAATATTGTGAAATGTGATATTTTAGCTATGTAAGAAAATGTTCTTAAATGATAAGTGATACATACTTACACATTTGGAGGTGAAGTGTCATGATATCTACAATTTATTTCAAAATATCTCATCTTAAAAAAGAATAAAATGGATTAAAGAACTATACCAATTGACGTGCTGTCAGTTTGTGTTAATGGAAATCCACTGGGTCTTCCACTAGAGTGAAGCTGCATTAGCAGGGGGCATGGTGCTTAAGAGGCAGGTCTCAAGGGCCAGAGTGCCTTGATTAGAAGTTCAGTTACACCAATTATTAATCATGTGACCTTAACTTCTCTGTGCAATGGTTGCCTCATCTATAAAACTACCTACGGAGTATTTGTGAGGATTAAATTAGTACATGTAAATACACATAGTATTCAACTTATAGGTAATAATAAATGGCAACTGTTATCATTAGTTGAAATATATAAATTGTAGTGCTAATATTTTTAGTCCTTTATTCTTTAAGGCAATAACTGAAATTCCATCTTTTATTAATAAAGCCATCTTTCCTGCAGAAATTTCAATATTATTTCTTGAAAGTGTATTTCATTATCACAAGCTAACAACATGGTTAATAAGACAGACAAAAAACAAAATACTTCTTTGTCTTTCAATCCACCACTAAATGGTTTTTCACGCTCCTCTATCACCTGCATGAATGGTTTTTCATGCTCCTCTATCAGCTCTGGCTATGACCTTAAAATGGTGAAAGAAGACTAAGGCCAACAGAGGAGTTGGCCATCAAACAAAGCAACTAGCTGCTCATGATCAACAGCTTTCCCCTTACTCAGCAATTCCACATTATAAATAAACAGTAATCAGTGCAATATAAAATGTGTTCCAATTAATCAAGCCTGATAGTCCAATGAGAATTATGGCACTTTATGGCATGGGAAAAGCCTACACTACAGCATTAGGCAACTCAATCTCTCCAAGCACTACTGATACTACAGTATCGTGGATTCCATAATAATGTGAGAGGATGACTGAAGCTTAGATGAGGTAGCACAAAACACATAGGACTGAGCTCAGTGAAATTCTCTTTTCCCCTTCCCTGGTATTAGTGATGCTTACCCATGTTTGCTACAAAAGCGTATCTGCAGAGTCTATGTCTAATTTAAAACAACTCTACTTTGTAGTAGAATACAATATACGGAGGTCATACATACCTTCAGCATTTATACTGAGTTCTGTTGAATTTTCTTCTGACGTTGCATATGGATTGTTTCCAACCATTGGCACAAGACAATCAGTATAGAAGTAACCAATCTTACACATATTCAGTGTAGAAATAATCAGATCTATTGCAAGTTGGCCAACATTTCCAACGGATACTGCTGGCTGAAATCATTTTAAAGAGTGTTTATTAAGGCATTGGCATTAGCAGCACTTTAAAGTTTGGACAGAAGACAATAATCACAGCACTAGTATTGAATGTTATGTTCAGGCGCATCATAGCTACCCTGTTTTCCTGAAAATAAGACCTAGCCGGACAATCAGCTCTAATGCGTCTTTCAGAGCAAAAATACAGTAGTACCTTGGTTTTCAAACACTGACGAACATTTCGGTTTATGAACGCCGTAAACCCAGAAGCAAATGCTTCAGTTTTTGAACATGCCTTGAAAGTTGAACATGTCACGCAGCTTCCGCTGAGTGCAACATCCTGAGGCCTAGCTGTTGGCTGTTTTCGAACGTTTCAGAACTCCAACGGTCTTCCAGAGCGATCACATTCAAAAACCGAGGTACCGCTGTATGAGATCCGGTACCTCGGATCTCATATCCTATCATATCATATCCTATCATATCATATCTGGTCTTATATTATAGTAAAATAAGGCCAGGTTTTATATCAATTTTTGCTCCAAAAGACACGTTAGAGCTGATTGTCCAGTTAGATCTTATTTTCAGGGAAACATGGTACATATTGACTCTCCTGTAGTTGCAAGCAAGGTACCAGCAGGGACCTCCTCCACCTTTGAGACTACAGATTTAACACTTACTGAACACCTACTATATGTCAATCGTTGCTCTAGGCACTGGGAATGTAAATCAAAAGTTCCTGCCTTTGTAAAGCTTCCATTCTAGGGAGAGTAGTTTACCTGCAGTAAACAAACAAACAAAAAAAAACCCCAGTAAAATATACAGTGTTAAGTGCAGTGGAGAAAAATTAAAGGACTGTCAGTGTGTGTGTATATGTTTGGCTGCAATTTTAAATAGGGTGGTCAAGAAAAGAATTGCTTTATAGACCTGAAAGAGATAAAGGAGGGCAGTGAGGTAGGAACAAAAGTGATGTTGGGGCCTCTTTCTGTTTGCTTTATTAGCGCCTAAATGTTGGAGTGAGCTTATTTTCACACTAAAAACACCACACACACACACACACACACCCCATGACTTCAAATAGTCCAACTGCCAAATCTGTAGCTACAGCCTGGAATACTCATCTAAACTCCAGAGCCTAATGTGTATCTCCACATGATTATGTCACAGGTAACTCACATCCAACATGTACAAAATTAAACTTTTGCCCAAAATTGTCCTCATATTTTGTATTTCAGAAAAGAGAAACAATTATTGAGCCAATTACCTAAACCAGGACACTTTTTCCTTTTCCTTTACCAACCATACCTAACGCACATCTAAATTTTATTGATTCTATTTTTTTTTCCTGGCCTTTGCATACTTTTCTGCGTCCTTCAGAGTGGTCTCCCACTTCTCATTGCTGTCATTGATTGCTGGTTATCCACTGTAATCCCCTTTCCCTTCTCAACGATTTTGCTACTTTCGTTAGATCCTCACTTTCCTGTATCATCTATCTTTTCCTCACTACTGGATTCTTCCCATCAGCATATACACATACTCTAATATCTTTCCTTGTAAAAAACCGTCTCTTGATCCCACACACTCCCCTAGCTACCACCTCACTTCCAGGTGTCCTTCCATAGCCAAAATTCCCCACGGTTGTCCACTAAAACATAAGCAGGAACTTTAGCTCTGAATTAATGAACAAATATATACGTATACACGTCTCCACCTCTTCCCCATTTATTCAACCCACTTTAATATGCTTCCCTCTTCACTGTTCCACTGATAACTTTTTTAAGGTTACCACCAATAATCTTTTAGACATTACTTTCTCTATGAAGCTTTTCTTTTTCATTTTTTTCTCCAGGTAGCTCCTGCAAAGGTACTTTTTCCATTTTGAGATTAATAAATATTTTTCAGGGAGATACTGTGAAATTATGGAAAATTCCCTTCCTCAAACACTATCGCACACTAATTTTGGCATTCATTGATATTTCATGCATTACAATGAAAACGGACCAAAAGTCATTTTTCTATTACCATCATTCTTTTTTGACATATAACACTGTATCACTTTTAGATACATAACATGATTGATATATGTATATACTGTGAAATGATTACCACAATAAGTTTAGTTAATATCCATCACCACAGTTACAATTTCTTATTGTGATAAAAACTTTTAATATCTACTCTCTTAGCAAACTGAAGGTTTGTACCTTTTGACTACTTCACCCATTTCACCCAACCACCCTTCCACTCTACCTCTCCAATTGTTCTCTGTAATCTATGAGTTTGGTGTTTTTTTCTTTCTTTCTATTTTTTTTTTTCTTTCTTTCTATTTTTTTTTTTTTTAAGATTCCACATATGACGCTTTGAACAGAGCCATGTGTCCCTCCCCCAATAAGTCCTAAGGCCTTTCTGTATCTTTTTAAAACTTCTATCCTAGCATATATTGCCTTTATTGATTTACGTGTTTCCTATTAGACTGTAAACTCTTTGAGAACATGGGCCTAGTGTTATTCTAATATCGTCACATCATAGAATGTTTATTGAAACAATGAATTAATATGGACAATTTTAAGAGCGATAGAACCATATGTTAGCTACTGGCAAAAGTTGCCTTGTTACTCTATTGTAATGTTCTGGTTAATGACTGACTTGCTAGCTTAAGAATGACGCTAAAACTAGTTGAAAAAAGATTTTCTAGTATAAAAAGCAAAGAGAACGTCCCGCACCACATATGTACAACGTATCGGTAACATCAAACACATTACGTTGTACAGTCAACAAAGACCACAAACTGGAGACTTAGATACAAGGTTTGGTGATAGCGCCAACAAAGGTTCTATTTGGACCGCCGCCTCCAGCGACAACCTCTCTACATTTTCGGCGCAGGCTTAAAACTCGAAATAGAAACAAGTACTCGCTTTCTCACAGGGCCGGACGAAAAATCCCGAGTTGGGGTGGCGGTACCGCAGGCGCCTCCCGAGAGGTAGCAGCCTCAAGCCAGTTCGCGAAATTGGAGACTCACCATCAGGAGGGTGAAACCCGCGAGATCCGGGACCGACTCTCCGTAGGGAACAAACATGGTCGCACTGCAGTGGGAAGAAGGAGATGAGTGCCGGCCTGGGAAGAACCGGGGCGGCGAGAAAGCGAGAACCACGAGCTCTCAAGGTCTGCACGCTCGAGCCCCTAGAACCCCGCGCGACCCGGGCAGGGCGGGGCCAGGCGGACTGGGTCCTTCGAGCCCTCGGCGCGAGGTCCTGAGAGGCTCGTCCACGTATCTGCCGTTCCAGAAAACAGAAAGGGACCTCGAGGGAGGGAGAAATGGGAGCGGAGAGCGCGCATCCAGAGACACTAGCAAGGCAAGGAGTTTGGCTGAGCTGAGGTCACGAGGTGGGGACCCCGAGGGAAGAGGAGTGGGTGGAGTTGACCAGGCAGAGCGGGGGACAGCTCCGAGGCCTGGTTGTCCGCTGCCGTTTGAAAACGACAGTTGGGCGCCGCCGCAGCCACGTCCCCGCCTCACGCTCAGCGCCGGGCTTGATGCGGCGTCGCGCCCCCGCGGGAGCTGCGCGAGGAAAGTGGTCGCGCCGGCTCTGTGCTCACCCCACACTGACGTTCTGGGGCCGGCTGGGGCACCTGAAGCGAAGGGAATCCGTGTTGAGGCGCCAGCCCCAGCATGTCGCTGCCTCCGGAGAAAGCCTCTGAGCTGAAGCAGCTTATCCACCAGCAGCTGAGCAAGGTGAGGGGCCGCGGGCGCTCTTCCCGCCAGTGGCCCCAAGTGTCCAGCTTTGTGTCCCTTGTCCCGGCCGACTGTGGCACCTGTTTGCTGGGGACTCAAGCAAAGGCTGTGAGACGCAGAGCGTGGGATGTGCAAAGCTTCGGGTTTGAAGCCAGAGGAACTGTCTAGGCTCGATAATGAGAACGAGCTCAGAAAGTGCTAGTAAGAGTCTGAGGTGATAGAACGGCGTTAGTATTATGGGACAGTTGTGAAAATGAAGCGTGTACCAATGACTTCTGGAAGTCATATCGAGTATAAGTTGTGTTTGGAGCAGGTTTATATTCAAAGGTCAGAAATTAGAATTAATTTAAGGGTGGAACTTCAGGTGTCATTGATATTGAACCAAATTGACAATTCTTAAAGAAGTTATGAAAGAATTTAGTAAGGATTTGTAATGAAAGCATTTGTGATACTTCAGAGCTCAAGAAGAACATTGTATCTTTGAGGTGCTCAACTGAATGCAATTAAGCTGAAGTAATAAAACCTACCGTTTATTGTGCACTCGGATGCCAGGCTTTGTACTAAGTGTTTAGCGTCTTTTATCTGAGCCTCACAATAACCTTGACGGCACTATTTTTTCCAGATTCATAAAAGGTAAATAAGTTAACTCAAGATCACATCTAATAAGTTGTAAGGTGAAAGTCATACTTTGATCCCCTCCCCTCGGTCTGTGTTCTTTTGATTATACTATACTCTTTCTCCAAAGATTGTTTTGGTTGAATGTTATTTGTGGGGAAATAGTAACAAAAGTAGTAGATAACCAGTAGAGATTATTTCTAGAATTTGTAGTATAAGTTTTCATTTAAAAAAATTTTTTTTCCTTTTAAAAATCTCGCCTTTATTATCTTTGAATTCTGGTAACAATTTTACATTTATTATTTGTTTGAGAAGCCTTCCCGATTTTAGTGTACTCTCCTATTATTCTTTTCTTTGTCAGTATTTTAGAAAGAAATGAACTAAGTGGCAATATTTGTCTGCTTTGTAATGTGAATTGTAATGTGAGTTTTCTACGTAGATGGATGTCCATGGCAGAATAAGAGAAATCCTTGCTGAGACAATACGGGAAGAATTAGCACCTGATCAACAACAGTTATCAACAGAAGATTTGATCAAAGCTCTTAGACGTCGTGGAATCATTGACGATGTGATGAAAGAACTTAATTTTGTTACTGTGAGTAAGCTTGTAGAGGAGAAAATCTGAGAGTCTAAGCATATTTTGGGGCCTCTTCTTTTAGTAAAACCACTTCAAAATATGGTAGCTTTGCCTAGTAATATCCTTGTTTCAAGTATAAACTAATTCTACAATTGAATGTAGATTCAATGTAGGATTATGTATCAATGAAATTGTACATATATACCATTCTTCTCTCTCTACAGTGACAGAATTTTCTCCTGTTATTCTCTAAGTCTGTAACTTTAAGTATATATATTTTAGTCAAACATAACCTAGTTGTTTTTCACTAATATTCTATAATTTTAAAAATTAGGCTTATTTTTAAAATAAACACTCGGGACAATATTATCTATGATTAAGAAATTATCAATTCCTTTAAGAAAATAATTGTCTGCATAAGAATCTTTAAAGCTTTTCAGACAAATAGGTCAGTAATGGAATGATAGCCTCCCTCTCAGTGTACAAATTAGTAAGTAGGCCTTTTGAAAATGAGGCAATAATGAGAAATTGTGACCTCAATACCTGGGAAATATAATGTAGAATTTGGATGGACTTCATAGTACACCAGGGGATAAGTATTTTAATACAGCCTCGTTTTTTTGGTTTTTGAGGTTTGTAAACCCATTTGGTATAAAAATTGACCTAATAACAGTTTCTGCTGTGTGTGAATATCACTTCCTTATTAAAATCAGTTCATGGTACAATCATAAGCCAAATGTTATATGAGGTTTAGAGAAAGTTTGACCTTGTTTGAGGTATTAAGGATTTTTTTTTAGCATTCTGTGGACATTGCTTG
The DNA here is from genome assembly GCF_004115265.2 of Rhinolophus ferrumequinum. Classification (NCBI taxonomy): domain Eukaryota; kingdom Metazoa; phylum Chordata; class Mammalia; order Chiroptera; family Rhinolophidae; genus Rhinolophus; species Rhinolophus ferrumequinum. The sequence goes on from NC_046302.1 coordinate 5,547,191, forward strand.
AAGACAGTTTAGTTCCTTAACATTAAACTGTAGGACTGACTAGTTGCATCACCTTTTTTGCAGGCTTTTCATTATTTGAACTGTTTGAGGAAAATAAGGGGCTTTATTCTATCTTCTTTTGGTTTGGTTCTTAGTTCCATTATTGGCATTTCTTAATTATAATTTTTGTTTTCTGATTTGTATTTTTCTGCCTTTCTAGGACAGTGTTGATCAAGAACTTCCTTCCTCTCCAAAACAATCAGTTTGTTTTACTGATAAACAATCAACGTTGTTAAAAAAAAGTATGTGTATTTCTTTTTAACCTTAATTTACTTGTGGATAGTACTGTGAATAGACGTGCTGTAGTGTTTGGTATTTGATAGAAAACACTTCAATTTTTTTTTCCAGAATGAAATACTTATATTTTTGTGACTAATCCAAAAAGCTTCAATTCTGTTTTGCATGATATCAGAAGATTTAATGTATAGCAAAGTGGAAGCAAAAATAGGACCGCCTGTTTCTCATGTTTTAGTAATATATTTTATAAAAATTTTACAACTGTGTTTTTTTAGTGGCTATGTAATTATCTCACAAGTACACTTTGCTGAGTTGAGATAATTGAGTTGGTTTGTGGAGGTGAAGGAATGGATAGTTGGATAGCAACTAAAGAGCAAAGTTATCCTAAACCTTGGCTCTGACTCCTTTCTAGCTGAGAAAAAGTAGCCAGAATACAAACTCAGAAAAAGATACCATATTATGTATCTTTTCTTCCTTGGGTGCAAATGGTCCTGGTATACTGTAAATTTGTTACTTTTTTCCCCCCAGTCTTTGTTTTTATTTCTGTCAAGTTGTTATTTCCTATTGTCTTGTTCACATTCCTTACATTATTTGGCAGTTTCCTCATATATATTGCTACACTTTACAGCTAATATTGATCCAACACGGAGGTATCTTTACCTTCAGGTTTTGGGTGGAAAAGCTTTCTTGGAACATCTGCAAGAACCTGAGCCTTTACCAGGACAAGTTTGTTCAACGTTTACTTTATGTTTACATTTTCGAAACCAGCGTTTTCGTTCTAAACCTGTTCCATGTGCCTGTGAGCCAGATTTTCACGATGGCTTTTTACTTGAAGTACACAGAGAAAGCTTAGGTAAGGAGCAATAATAAATTGTCATTTAACTGAGTAAATCTCTGTGAGGTTTTATTGCAGAATAACTTTTGTTATAATAAGAAATATATAACGGGTGAATCTCCCTAACCTTTTAAAAAAATTTTTCCCCACTGTTCTTTTCTACATAAACTACTACTACCCACCTTCTTGTTTTCTTTTTTGACTGTTTAATGGTTGGTTCTTTAGTAGGAAACATTTAAATACCTGTTAGGTGCATGGTACTATTAGGCAAATGCTGGGGATATAGTGGAAAATGAGACGTGATTCTTCTCATTTATGAAAGATGACTCGATTTATGGTGTTATGTAACTTAAAATAATCAAAGTTTAGATGTGAATCTGTAACTCATTATTATAACTTTAAAATTATGATACTTGATTCCTATAATTGTTTTACCCGCTTCATCTTATAAAGGTGTTTTATACATTTTAATTGTCAATATAGAAATTTTTATATTTGTAAAGTTAACAGTTGTAAATTATATCTTCAGAGTTTTACGTTATTAAGATGGCTAATGCAGCAGTAAAATTTATTTCCCCCCCAGGGAAAAGTGTTACCCTAATAAAGCAGTTATGGCTTAAATTGCTAGCTCCAAGGTGTTGGGTCTTTCAGTTTTGTATAGATAATACAGTGATTATTTCTGGAGGATTAGGGATAAAGGTAGTTTGGGGATTAATGTTGACATATTTGAAGGCTTTGTATTATAGTAGCATATAGTTTAGTTAAGTACTTTTAAAGAACAAACGTATCTTTTAGTGATCAGAAAACAGATATGCATTAAGTAACTATTATAGATAACTCGTCAAAATCTACCAGTGCTCTTAAAAGTTGTGATAGAAATAGGACTGTACTTTTATTCCCAGTTTGTAACATACTTTCTGAGGCATTACCAAATTATTCTATTAGGTTTTATATAAGTTTATCATTAGCATCCTTTTCAATAAAAGCATTGTTTTGTGATGGCCTAACTGAATATGTACTGTGGTATAATTTTTTTTTTTTTTTTTTGGTTTATGTTGCTAGGTGATGGAACTAGAATGGCTGATTCAACAACAATGTTATCAATAAGTGACCCAATTCATATGGTGCTAATCAAAACAGACATATTTGGTGAGACCACTTTAGTAGCATCCTATTTTCTTGAATGGCGATCAGTTTTGGGCTCAGAAAATGGAGTGACCAGTCTTACTGTGGAACTTATGGGTGTAGGTATGATTACTAATATATCATTGTTACCGTTTTTGTAGCCACAGTTTGTAAATACATTTTATATTTTTAAAATGCATTTATCAACCAAGAGGGAAATGTTGTAAAAAAGAATTTCTTTAGAGTTACAGTTGAACTCTACAATGTTGTAGTTTTAGGAAATGTCTTGAAAAATAGTATGAGTGTAGAACTTCACAGTCAATCTGGCCTTGTCTTAGGAAATTTTTTTTTCTGAGAAGTGAATATAGAAATTTTGATGGATTTTTCTTTTTTATACTTACTTGATTATGAAGAAAATTAAGTTTCTACACACATACATACATGCATAAATAAAATACTTCCATTTCAGCACAAGGCAACGCAGAATACAGTTGTATCCTAAATAATACCAGTGGCTTCCTGTAGCAGCAGTTCTTGTGGAATATGGAATAGGTATTTTTCTACCCTTTTACAGGTGGGAAAGTGGCACTCAAAGAGGTACTAACGTGCTCAGTGTCCATATCAATGAATAGTACTCTTAGAGGACAGAGATGGTCTCTGTTTTATTCACCATTATCTCCTTGGACTCTTGCATACCACTTGCTATGCAATACATATTTACTAATACAATGAAACACAAAAGGTGTCAGTGTTTTATGCATAAATAACATAATGGAATTACTTTGGTATTAAAACTTAGAGTCAATTCTGGCCATTGGACAGTATAGCTTTAGTAATTTAGATTTTGTTAAGTCAGAGTCTAAATGTGTTTTTCTTTAAAAAGTAGAGAAAAGTGTTTTATGTGGGAGATTTATTTTCAAATGAGATACCCATTATTTGTCTTCAGATATAGGCCTAACATGATAAGCATAGTAATGACCAAGAAACAATATATTCTGATTAACCAAAGAAGTATAAATATTAAACGGTTTTGGTGTGAAGTATACTTGTTTTCTAATTCTTTAAATCCAGGAATGGATTGAAAATTTGTACTCACATGTGATATGAAAAATGGGAAGGGATAAATGGAAAGTACTATATGTGACAAAGAGTATAACTGTTTTCTGAGAATGAAGTGTTAACAGTTGCTTTAACTTTGTATTTAATGTAAGTCTGGCTGGTATTACACATTTAATGAAGATAAAAATTAAGACTCCCAAATCCTTTAGTTCCTAAAAGTCCCTTAAAATGTGATTAGGAAGCTAAGATAATATATAATTTTCTTATAATTAGATGAAGGTCTTTCTACCAAATAACTAATTTGATTTGTTTTATTTTTAATATGAATACTAAGGTGATGTTGAATATTATCTTTATTCCATTTAAGTGGTGAAACATAAAATGCTTAAAGTATTTTGGTTAGACTTTGGTTGACTAAATATGTATAGTATTGAAACCTCTGAAGTTCTAAATATCTATTTACATTTATAGGTACAGAATCAAAAGTTTCTGTGGGAATTTTAAATATAAAACTTGAGATGTACCCGCCACTCAATCAAACATTATCTCAAGAAGTAGTGAACACACAGGTAAATAATTCTGAATTTCTCTTCTTTGTGTATTTTTTTTCATAGTGATATATTTACCTGTTGATCCTGGAAAGCACTCTTTCTTTAGAAAATTACAGTTTATTAGTTTTAAGCAAGAGAATGACAATATGATTTATTTTTTTAAAATGTCTGTCTTGGGAGATAAAAGATCACTCTATGGAGACTGGATTGTACTGGAGGAAGTATAGAAATAGGGAAGTCAAGTAGGAGACTCTCATATATGAAATGATGGTGGGTTAGATTAGGGTGGTGGAGAGAAGTGCATAGATTTGTTACATATTTTATGCTAATTAAGGAGAATGAATAGAAATTGAAAAAAATTTTTTTAATTTCAAGCTTGCTTTGGAACGGCAGAAAACTGCAGAGAAAGAGCGATTATTTCTTGTATATGCTAAGCAGTGGTGGAGAGAATATTTGCAAATTCGACCCTCACACAACTCACGGCTGGTTAAGATTTTTGCTCAGGTTTGTAAGTTGTATTAGAAAAGCTTTACACATGTGTTTGATATTTAATGTTGTATATGTAAATTTCATTTAACTTGATTTTGTAAAATGTATTTATTCCAGACAAATGAAAGTTTATTTGTAAAATAGAATGCTGATTTTGTATTACTCTCTTTCACTGATTTGGTGAGTGATATAACACAGTCTTTGTTTGATTTTGCTTTTCATTTTTAATTGTTTTTAAACCATTTTTTAATATATTTGATTTAAAGTGGATGAAAACCCTTTTTGTTTAACATGGAGTGTGTCCTTGATTGGTAGTACTAAATAATACTATGGCACTTGAGATTTTTATATGTAGATTCAGCCTTTGTGTGCAGAACTGGGGCTCTGGGCACATATATAGTTTTTGTTAGGGTATCATCAGCTCCAAGTCACGTAGTTGTTTCAATCTAGTTGTGGAGGGTGCAGCTCACAGTGGCCCATGTGGGGATTGAACTAGCAACCTTGTTAAGAGCACTGCGCTCTAACCAACTGAGCTAACCGGCCACCTGTTGTTAGGGTGTTTTTGAAAGACAAACAATAATACGTTCTATATAACCAAGATCTCTAAGCCAATGATCAATAATATTTAACTGCAGCATTTCAACTATGTATCTCTGCCTTTATTTTTTCTGTATCCTAAGCCTGTTTTCTCTCATTAACAAATCAACATAAAATATATGATTAGATCCATATTTTTTGTAACTTATGAGGAGCCATTCAAATATTTTGTATGTATGCAGCCTTATATAGATGTAGTTATATGAATATAGTATAGTATTATTTTGATATGCATTATATTTCTTAGATCCTATGCATTTGTCTAACTTTACCCTACATTCCCTGGATGTTAGGACAAGCTAAAAGTGGTTCAATTTCTAGATGTGGAGCTTGGGAATGGGAGACCCTAGTTGATGAGTATTGGAAATGATGGAAATGGCTTCTGACTTATAATAGCATAGTCTGTACGTTGAATGTCTGGGAAGGCAAGGTAGCAGTGATATCAGGACAAGGGCGAAGAGAAACCAATCAAAATATAACTGGCTCCCTGCTATCTATTTAGTCTGAGGTGAGGTAATTTATTGCCATGTGGAATCTGGGACCAGAGAAGACTGGGAGGGGTGGTAGGGCCGGGGGCAGGAAGTAGATCAGAGAAATGGCAAATGAAAGAGGAGGAGGAAGAGGATGGGATATGCAGTTAAGGGAATCAAGGAACTGAGGTTTTATTTTAGGAAATATTAATTTCCTATCAGAATTCATTTTGAGAAGATTTGAACCACGTAAGGTCATTTAGTCTCATGGTAACTATACGAGGTTGTCAAGTGGCCAGGCATTGCCACTTTTTGTAAACAGTATGAAGGATAGAGAAGTGAAGAATCTTTTCTAAGTTCAAACAGCAACTCAGTCATGGCAGACTATTAAGTTGTAGTTTGAACTTTTTTGGTTTGACTCTTCCACCTTTTTCCGCATGTAGAGAGTAAATAACATGTTTATTTCACTTAGATTCCCCAAAGGTATTTCTTGCTGCTGCTTCCTATATTTGGCTAGATATGAAATTAAGGACCAACAATATTTAAGGCAGCCAATCTAATTACAGAAACTATAGTTTTAAATAAAAATTATTATACATGGTTTGAAAAATGAATTTCCAGTGCTTCACGCACAAGAGGAAATAGTTTACAGTAGCACTATCCACCTAGAATTTTCAGTAGAATTTTCTGCAATGATAAAAATGTTCTATAGCTGTGTTTGCTGTCCAGTGTGGTAACGGTAACCCCTAGCCATATGTGGCTATTGGACACAAAATGTGGCAACACGACTAGAGAAATGAATTTAAAATTTTATTAATTAAAATTTAAACAGGCACATATAGTTAGTGGCATTCTATCGGACAGTGCAGGTTTAGAGGTTTAATATTGAAATTTTCAAGACATTTAAATAGTTTATGGGTATGTATTTAATATTAGAAATATTACTGTAGTGAAACATGTAATGGTATATGTTGTATTCCAAGATGCTACTATTGATGATTGGTTTAGAGCAAATGCATCTTTTTTTTTTAATGGTTTCATCCCTTTCTTGTCTGTTTGTTAGTGGAGTTGTAAGAATAGGACAAACTGGCCCACACAGGAACTGAATTCCTTTATCCTAACCAAACATCTATAGAATTCCCAGGGTTTACTTAATCCATAGTTCTTTTTCTCCCTCACTAGCTGATTTGCTATAGTACAATAGTAATTCACTTAATGATAGTTTTTACATTTTTTGTCCAAGAGATTTTAAAATAAGTTTTAGAAATTGACCTTTAAGATCATTAAGTTTTAAGAAAAAATTAATCACTTGAGGATTGAGGCTGTCCTTTTCAGATTGTGATTTCAGGACCTAATATTCTTACACTACACTAGGTTATTAGTAATGCTGAGTTAATGTAAAAGAAATCCAAATAATAGTTTTCTAATCTCCTCCAAAATTAGAATTATGATTTTCTGTTTTCAAAATCAGTGCCTGTCAAGAGATTCAAAGAGAAAAGGATCAAGGGCCCTGAATGGAGCCTTATTTGCTTCTGGATTTATTAATTCCACAATCCAATCAATCCCCTTCGATGTTAAAAAAAAAAAAATTCAGTGCCTGAAGCACTCTGCCTAATTTTCTTCCTTTCTCCTTTCTTTGTTACTTAGTTTCCTTACCTGTCCTTAGTTGTTCTTTCTATTTGAGCTCTTCTAGCTGATCCCTTTGTTTTGTCTCTATTTCTGATTCCTAAGATAGCATAGGGACATAGAGAGTAAGAGATCACCATGAAGGTGTTTGAGTGAGGGGTGGGAGAGGACAGGGAAAGAAATTACTGCCTTTTAGAGTTGAGAACCATGGGTATGAGTGGAAATCATAATAGTTATTTTGCTCAGCATCGTATAAAAATTACTGATCTTTCTCACTATAATCAAATATAAATAATAGGTGAGTTTTTTTCTTGCTAAGGTATGGGATTATACGGAGAAGTGATGTTTTTGTGGTGTAGAAAGACATCAGTGGTTCTGATACTTCAAATAGGTGGTGTTTCTGTTCGCTGAGTTAGGTCTTATTTCTGAGGAACCTTGCCATAATAGAGAGTGTTAAAAATACTCTCTAGGGGTGGCCAGTTAGCTAAGTTGGTTAGAATGCGTACTCTTAACAAGGTAGCAGGTTCTATTCTCACATGGGCCAGTGAGCTGCGCCTTCCACAACTAGATTGAAGACAATGACTTGAGCTGAGTGAGCTACCGCTGAGCTGCCGCTGGCTCAGTTGGTTAGAGCATGTGCTCTTAACAAGGTAGCAGGTTCTATTCTCACATGGGCCAGTGAGCTGCGCCTTCCACAACTAGATTGAAGACAATGACTTGAGCTGAGTGAGCTACCGCTGAGCTGCCGGTGGCTCAGTTGGTTAGAGCATGTGCTCTTAACAAGGTTGCTGGTTTGATTCTCACATGGGATGGTGGGCTGTGTGTGCCCCTGCAACTAGATTGAAAACGGCAACTGGACTTGGAGTTGAACTGCACCCTCTGCAACTAGATTGAAAGACAGTGACTTGAGTTGGAGCTGATGGGTCCTGGAAAAAACACAGTTACCCAATTTTAAAAAAATTAAAAATTAAAAAAAAATAAAATCACATTAAAAAAAATAAAATCCTCTCTAAACTTTGAATAGAAAGTGGCCCTTTGACTTTGTCATCTTAATAATCCTGAAGTTAAGGGAAATAAGGGCTTTGGTGATATTAACTCTAAAAGCACAGTGGTGGACAGTCATCAGAGGCTCTTGTATGCACAGTAGTTAGTTACTCAGTTCAAGTGCTAGGATACATCTGTATTTAAAATGTCAGAGGTTTTCCTAAAATAATTTTCAAAACTCTGTTTTTAATTGACTTAGCTAACAAATCATTGTTTCCTGTAGCTCTCCAAGTGTAATGAAAACAAATTAAAAATGAGCTCTGATCATTGTTTTATTAGCTAATCAGAAAAGTTATTTGTTCTGTCTGGATATATATTACTAAATTCTGTATGATAATATGAAAGAATACTTTGGCTTATATCCCCTTTCCATCTCCCACCCACCTGCCTATCCTTTACTTAGAGGAAGTGTTTTTTTAAACTTTGAGAAATAAATGACAAATGTATATGTTTTAAGTGTACAGTATGATGATTTGATATACGTATACATTGCGAATGATTACCAAGATCATGATAATGAACACATCCGTCATCTCACCTGTTAACTCTTTTTTTGTGTGGTGAAAATGCTTAAGATTTATTCTCCGCAACTTTCAAGTTTACGATACTGTATTATTGACAGTCACCATGTTGTATGTCAGATCCTCAGAACTGATTCTTCTTATAACTGAAAATTTGTATCTTTTGACCTACGAGTACATCACTGCATTCCCCCTGTCACCTCAGTCCCTGGCAACCACTATTCTATTCTCTGTTTCTATGAAATCAACTTTTTTTAAAAATAACGATTCCGCATATAATTGATACCATGCAGTGTTTGTCTTTGTCCAGTTTATTTCACTTAACATAATGCCCTCAGGTTCATACATGTTGTTGCAAATGGCAGGAGCTCTTTCATTGTTATGGCTAAATAATATTCCGTTGTATATGTATACCACATTTTCTTTATCCATTCATCCACTGAAGGACATTTTGGTTTCCATATCTTGGCTATTGTGGGGTGGCCGGTTATCTCAGTTGTTTAGAGAGTGGTGCTAATAACACCAAGGTTGCTGGTTCGATCCTCACATGGGCCACTGTGAGCTGCGCCTTCCTTAAAAAAAAAGAATGCTAATATCTTGGCTATTGTGAATAATGCTGCGGTGAATGTGGGTGCACAAATATCTCTTTGAGATACTGATTTCAATTACTTTGAATATATATCTAGGAGTTGGATTGCTAGATCACATGGTAGACCATATGATAGTTCGAGTTCTTACTGTCCAAGGCTTTGGAATTAGACAGCTCAGGGTTTGAATCCTAGCCCTGTTGCATAATGGCTGCAGCTTCAGCTACTTCAATTGTGAAATGAAAGTAATAGAGATGTTATGAGGATTAAAAGAGAAACTGTATGCATAGCACTCAACAGCCTAGTGCTAGATATACGGTTAAGTACTTAGTAAGTGATATCCAGAATTATTTTATCCCACATTAAAGTAGTCTAAGAAAAGGTGTTAAAATTGGAAATTATTAATCTGTCATTACCGATACTGTTTTTCCCCTCTTCCTCCAGGATGAAAATGGGATAAATAGACCAGTCTGTTCCTATGTTAAACCACTTCGAGCCGGGCGCCTTCTGGATACTCCAAGGCAAGCAGCAAGATTTGTTAATGTCCTTGGCTATGAAAGAGCCCCTGTTATTGGAGGAGGAGGTAAACAGGAACAGTGGTGCACTCTGCTCGCTTTTCTCTGTAGAAACAAGGTATCCTACACAATAGAATTAAAAAGCAGTACGTTGTAGTTATTGTGAATTTATGGTGCATTTGTAAAATAATTAACTTAGAAAACATGTACATATTGTAAACTTGGACAAATCAGAATCTTTTCACCATTTTTGTTAGCATTGAAATGTCAATTAAAAAAAAACTTAACATCTTTATTTTCTTGTTTAGTTTCTTATTTAATGTAATGTGATTTCTGTGAAGTAGGGAATCTTTAAGTACTATAGTGTCAGAGACCATGATATAGAGGTAAACAGTGAATTGGAAATAATGCTAGGACCAGAACCATGGTCTTCTAGTACTACTGATGTGTTAAAATTTGCCTAGATGATGCATTTTTTTTTTTTTTTAAGAAAATGGTAGTACAAAAAATATGGAAAAAATATTTTGGATTCATTGGTGTTTTGATTCATCAAATATAAGTATATAAGAATTTGTATAAATTTATTGATGTTAATTAAACTTTAAATGAATTCATTTCATTAAACTAATTTTATAGATTGTAGGATATTTCCTAATCTGTGTTCTAAAAATGTTGATGATATAAAGTCAGACCATCTTCAACATTCCAATTCTGTTGAAACAGAACTGAAACAAATTTATTTAATGTATTATTGTTTTGACATAATTTTGTTTAGACTGAAGTTGTATAAATAATATGGGTATTCACAAGGCAAAGCTTATACAGTGGAAGAAACTAGATTAGAGATTGATTTGTCAATTAGAAAGATTTTGTCTTAAAGATCATTGAAAACAGTAAAACATTTCTTATCAAAATTATTTTGACTTATTCCCAAGCTATAGTTCACAAAAGTTGTGTGTATGCATTTAAACTTTTTAAAAAATTAAATTTATTGAGGGTAACATCGGTTAATAACATTACATACATTTCAGATGTTCAAATTTATAATACAACATCTGTATACTCCATTGTGTGCTCACCACTCAAAGTCTGGTGTCCTTCTATCACTATGCATTTGATCCTCTTTATCTTCCTTGTCCTCCCCCACCTCTTCTCCTCTGGTAACCACCATTCTGTTGTCTATATCTGAATTTGTTTTATTTGTTTGTTGCTTTTTATTTTATATCCCATGTATAAATGAATCATGGTTCTTGTCCTTTTCTGTCTGATTTATTTCACTTAGCATGATATTCTCAAGAGGATTTAAACTTTATTTCAAACATAGTAAGAATTGTATATATTAAAATTATGTAAATAATTCTTTTGTAAAGCAAATAATCACCCCTTTGATTCACTATTTTATCAAAGTTTGTTTAAAGAGAAAGCACATCTTAAATTAGAAACTTGAAAATTATTTAAAATATTTTTCTTGTACAAATAACAGCATTACAACAGTAAAGGTGAAATTTCACCCATAATTCTATTACCAATTTATTATGTCTTTTTGTATTTTCTCGTTATGTATCATTTCTTTCCATAATTATAATTAAGGTATAAATAAAATTTCGTGTTCTGCTTTATAATTTAGCATTATGCTTTGAACATTTTCCCATGTGTTACTATTTTTATAATCTCCATCTTTTATTGACTATATAAAGTTTTCTTGAATTGATATACAAAGTCTACTTAACTATTTCCTCATTGTAGGAACTGTTTTCTTTTTAAGTTAGGCTTGCTTCCAGTTTTTGATATCATTAAGAATGAATTTTTGGGGCTGACCAGTGGCTCAGGTGGTTGGAGCGCCGTGTTCCTAGCGCCGAGGTCTTGGGTTTGATTCCCACATGGGCCAGGGAGCTGCGCCCTCTACAGCTAAGATTGTGAACAACGGCTCTTCCTGTAGCTGTGCTGCCATGAGTAGCCAGAGGTCGGCGTGAGCTACTGTGGGCTGCTGCAGGCTGCTGTGCTGCCATGAGCTGTGAGTGGCCGGCAGGCAGCATGAGTGGCTGGCAGCTGGCGAGAGCTGCTGTGAGTGGACAACAGGCGACTGACTGCCTCAAGCAGGGGATGGGGACGGGGCGGCAAGGCACATACCAGCGTGGACCAGGGAGCTGTGTCCTATACAGCTATACTGAGGAACAAAGGCTTGAACCAGAGCGGGGCGGGGAGGAAGGAGGGTGGGAGAGAATGAATTTTTGCATTGAATATCTTTGGTTGTATTGTTGGGGTTTTTTGAAAATATTTTTAATATAAAATCTATAGAAATTAATGGGCCTAAAAGGTTGGATATTAAATTTTTCTAAAATCAATTTAATGATTATAAAATGCTATTTGTTTTATTATGGTTAATTAAAAAACAGTGTAGAGCCACTAATGTAAAATTTTTGGGGAAAGAAATCATCCGTTCTAGCACTGAACCCAGTAGTTATGTTTACTTTTGCATATTACCTGTAGTCCTGTGTTTATTAAATACATATCTTCATGTAATTGTAGCCTTACTGTTTAATATTTTAGTATTTTTTTTCACAGAACATATCAGATATTTTCTATTATTTTTGTATTTCAGTTATTTTTTAAAATTCTGGAAGTAATATTATCAAAGAATTTAGGAAATAGAAGGGAAAATTATATTATAACCACTCTAAATAAAGCCTTGTTAGCGTTTTATTGTATTCCACCCAGTCACTTTTACTATGTATTTATTTCCTTAAAATGATTATATATTGATAACTTGAAGTCATTGTTTTAATGTTTGTTTTTTTTTTTAAAAGATTTTATTGGAGAAGGGGAATAAGACTTTATTGGGGGAACAGTGTGAACTTCCAGGATTTATTCTAAGTCCAGTTGTCCTTTCAGTCTTAGTTGTGGAGGGCGCAGCTCAGCTCCAGGTCCAGTTGCCATTAGTTGCAGGGGGCCCAGCCCACCATTCCTTACGGGAGTCGAACTGGCAACCTTGTGGTTGAAAGGACGCCCTCCAACCAACTGAGCCATCCGGGAGCTCAGCGGCAGCTCAGCTCAAGGTGCCGTTTTCAATTTTAGTTGCAGGGGGCAGAGCCCACCCTCCCTTGCGGAAGTTTGAGGAGATGAACTGGCAACCTTGTGGTTGAGAGCCATGTAGGAATTGAACCAGCAGCCTTTGCTATTAGGAGCACAGAGCTCCAACCGCCAGAGCCACCAGGCCGGCCTGTTTTAATGTTTTGAGTATTTCCTCCATTTGCATTGCCTGCTTTTTGATTTTTCAGCATGTCTGTTCATGTCCATTTGCTATTCATTTTTAAAATCTTACTGCTTTTCTTTTTGTTTGTATGAGTTCTTTATAAAGTTTTGAATCTGAATATCCCCTTTTAAAGTGTACATATTATGACTATTATATTTTTTAGCACTGACTTTGTAAAATAATTTAGGATCTTCTAAATCTGGTATATTCTCTTTTCCCCACCGCGTTGTTTTAGCTTAATACTGGACTAATGGTTAAAAGTGAAAATTTTAATAATACTTTTTAATTGTAATTTTGTATGTAAATATTTAAGAAGGAAACAAGAGGAACAAATACTTAATTTTAATTCATTGTATTTTCTAGGGTGACTGTGAAGATCATGCTAACCTTCTGTGCAGCCTTCTTCTTGGATATGGATTAGAAGCCTTTGTCTGTGTTGGGACTAAGGCAAAAGGAGTACCTCATGCATGGGTTATGACTTGTGGCACTGATGGAACCATCACTTTTTGGGAGAGTTTAACAGGACACAGGTTAGCAAACTAAGTTTATAAGGATATGACAATGAAGATGTGAATGTTTTAAATTATAGATTTTGTTTATATTGATAGTGCTCAAAGGTGCAAATTGATAATTTTTGTTATTAGAGCCTTTTTGATGACTATGTAAAAAATTATTTCAATTAAGGTAGCTATGTAATTAAACTCTAAGAAAATTTGTACACCGTAAATATTCTTTACCAACATGATACTGGTAAAAAGTAAATTACATTTGCTTTTTATTTTATATAATTGGAATATGTTTTTTCTGCTGATCATCTCTAAGCCTGAAAATAAATTCAAGTTGTAAATCTTGATTTCTTTTGAAAATTTGATGTCACCACCTCCTGTTGATAAATCCACTGGACATTTTTTTTTCAGTCCTTTTGCCTATCATCAGATTTTGAAAAGACTTAAATGCTCCCTCTTTCCTGGAACATTCTCTTTCCTTAGCTTTTCTCGTAGCACTGTCTTTCAATTTTCATTATTTTTCTTTGGCTCTTCTCAATTTTCCTTTATCTTGTCTTTACATTTTTTTTAATTTAAAAAAATTTTTTAGTTAGAGTTGACATACAATATATTAGTTTCAGGTGTACAACACAGTGATTAGACATTTATATAACTAATGAAGTGCTTTATCTTGTCATTAAATGTTGAAGATCTAAAGGCACAACCCTGTGCCCTCTTCTCATTTTTCTGCGTTCTTTTTTCCTTTGGTCGATAATCATTTTGGTTAGTCATGCCTCATAATGTATAGCTAAATTATTTAAATTGTGTTATCTGAGATAGACACTTTTGATCTTAACGATATACATAGAATATATTCTTGTGTTAAAGGAATAAAGTTGGTTTTTATTTCGTAAGATGTGTTGTTATTCAGTTAACAGACTAATCAAATTACGAGAGTATAAGAAGGAAAAACAGGTATTAAACTTTAGTTCTAGGAAGTAGTTATGGCTTTATGTGTTAGAATAATATTTTTCCTAGTAAGATGCTACCTTCTTAATTTTTAAGTTCTTGGTATATAAAATTATGATTTACCCTTTTTAGGTACATCCACAAACCTACCAATCCTGATGAACCTCCAATTGCTGAACAGTCCAAACCGTTGTACCCATACCGAACAATTGGTTGTGTTTTCAATCATCAGATGTTCCTGGGAAATTGTCAGCCCTCTGACTCAGTAGAAATCTGTGTATTTGATTTGAATGATGAGTCCAAATGGAAACCCATGAGTGAAGAAGCAATTAAATCTGTGTGTGCTCCAGGTGCTACAACATCCCTTCCTCCCTTTCCACCTCTATGTGCATCCACGATCGATGCTTCAGTAACAAGTAATGAAATAGAAATGCAGCTAAGGCTACTAGTGTCAGAACACAGGAAGGTAATTAAAACTGAAGTTTGTAGGTGCATGCATTTTTTTCATGTGTTTATGTATTAAATTTTTTTGCCACGTGCGATAGTGCCAGTCACTGTTCTATCTCTGTTCTATTTGTTCTATTTACAAGTCACTTTGTTCTATTTACAAAGTAAATACAGTGCCTACCTTTATGAAGCTTTAAGTTTTGAAAGTCATGAGAGTTAAGTTCTGAGACTCAGAAGTTTCCAAATTCACCAACACTTCTAGAATTTATTCCTTCCTTCTGGAAATTAAGAATGGTGGATTTGTTCAGACTTTCTTAACAAGTTTGGATTTCCTCTTTGTGAAGTATTTATTCAGTCATTCCGTATTAAAAATATTGGGTTATGTTTTTCTCATATGCATTTTTCCCCCTGGTTTGTTTTCCTATTATACAAAATTGGGTAGATATAAAGTGATATCCCCATTCTGGCTTTAATTAGCATCTCCCTGATTACTTATGTGATCAATCCTCTTATTTATTAGCTATTTGGATTTCTTCATTTGTAAAGTACCTCAACAAAGACATAAAAAGCATTAATCATAAAGGAAGAATTAGTATATTTTAAGAACTTATGTTCATCAAACGAAACCATTGCGATAGTGAAAAGAGCAGTTTTGGACTGGGAAAAAGTTATTTGCAGCACATAAAACCAACAAAGAACTAGAATCCAAAATTCCTACAGAAGATTTATTTCTAATTCACCTTTGGGAGTTCCCCAATAGACTCCCCACCTTGGGTGAGTCCTATTTTCCGTGTTCCTTGAGGCCGTCAAAGACATTGATTTATCAGCTATGTTCTCAGGGCTCCCAATTACTCTTAGCTTTAGCCTCTAAAGTATTCCTTACTCACTTGCTAGCTCATCAAAGCATTTATTTATTTATTAAATTTTTATTTATTTATTTATTTTATTAGTTTCAGGTGCACAAGACAAAGTGATACTTAAACGTTTATCATTTATATCCCTCACACTGTGTGAACCCCCGTCCTTCATCGAAGCATTTAAAAGTATGTTTTGGAAAATCTGGCATCTGTAGTGTTTCCAGCAATAGGTCGGTCAGAGACCTAGTTCATTACACTGCTGGAAATGAAAGCCCCTCCTTACTGTCTCTTTCCATCACTTGTGTTGCCTTTTAGTCTTTTTTTGGTCTTGTTTACAAATGAAATCAGTATTTTGTTACATTAGAATAATTATTTTGTGCAGAAAAAGAAAATGAAACTGAGCTAGATGCCAGTGTTGATGACTAGGTAGCTAAATTGATGGTACCTGTAAACCAGCAAGTGAGATTTCTTTTTGCCTCAGGAAAAGTATGATGATTGTGGACTTTTGGGTTCTCTTGGACCTAATTTAAACCTTGAAAGTGAAATCGGGAAATGCTAAAGATCTATTATGATAATCAAACTATTAATAATGTTGAGAAATTTTTTATGTTTGGAACAATTTTTTAAAAATACCATGTGTTGTGGGCGGCCGGTTGGCTCAGTTGGTTAGAGCACAGTGCTCATAACACCAAGGTCGCCGGTTCGATTCCCACATGGGCCAGTGAGCTGCGCCCTCCACAACTAGACTGAAAATAACGACTTGACTTGGAGCTGATGGGTCCTGGAAAAACACACTCTTCCCCAATATTCCCCAATAAAAATTTTTTTAAAATACCGTGTGTCTAGCTATCAATAGTTCATTCAGTGTTAGAAGTGAAGTCATAATTGCCTTCAGTAGTCCCTAAAAACATGTGTTAAGCTCTTTGAGGGTCTGTAGAATATTGTCTTCACCTTTTTATCTCTTGCAGTATAAAAATCAGTACTTTTTATGGGGTAAATGTTCAGAAATATTTGAGTTTAATTATATATACAATTAGTTTGTTGATTTTTCTCCCCTTTAATTTATGGTAAGAATAATCAAATTAAGCAAATTCAATCTTACTAAACTCTTTAAAGTTAAATAAAATGTGACCTCAAAATTTACTGACACTGTATTCCATAGTAGGACTATTCCACATGGTCTTTTCTAATGGATATTAAGTAAGTATAGGATTTGTGGCCTTCACTAACATATATTGATAGTTTTTTTGTTATTTCTTTAAGAAGTAAAATCTGATGCCTGTAGTTCCTTTTATTTTTTATTTCTATGTATCCTTATAATAATAGGAAGTTTAAAAAATTACGATGTTTTAAAAATCTTGGCATACATTAAAATAGTCAATATTTTTGTTATAATTGGTTTTTAAAATATTAATGAATTTCACTTTTTCTCTTTTGATTACTATAGGATCTTGGCCTCACTACTGTTTGGGAAGACCAGCTTTCCTATCTCTTATCACCAGCTTTGGCTTCTTACGAATTTGAGCGTACAACAAGTATATCTGCGGGCAATGAAGAATTTCAAGATGCTATACGGAGGGCTGTACCTGATGGCCACACGTTTAAAGGGTTCCCAATACATTTTGTGTATAGAAATGCAAGACGTGCATTTGCCACATGTCTTCGGTAAGGTGGAATTTATGAATTCATAAATGTTTTTGGCTTAGGAATTTTAGAAATCAATTAGTTTAGTAGTTCTTTAGGAATGATTTCAAAATCAGTGGGGAACTTGTATGACTTGCCCTCCTTGCCACAGATTGTGATTCATTAGGTCTGAAGTGTAGCTTTAGATGATAGTTGGGATAGTTTTCCTAGTGATTTTGGTGCATTCTCAGTTGAGGATCTCTGATCTTGACTAGTGTCATTTTTTAAATTTATAGACTATGAGGAAACAGTCTATAATTTGAAAAGCTCGACCATAATTAAATAGCTGTTGGTAACAGAGACAGGATTTTAAAATACTTAAAATATTGACCTACTTGGAAATAAGAAAGCAAAGTTTATGTTTACCTCTTGAATAAATTTTATTTCTTCTGTAGGTCTCCTTTTTGTGAAGAAATAATCTGTTGCCGTGGAGACCAGGTGCGACTGGCAGTTCGAGTCCGAGTATTTACTTACCCTGAATCTGCATGTGCTGTTTGGATCATGTTTGCTTGTAAATATCGCTCGGTATTATAGGCCTAAAATTTCTATAAGAATATACCTATGTTTTATTGGAATGTTACATGTTGTATATTACTAGTTGCTTAGAGGTTATTTTAAAAATCACAGTCTGGCTTGGATGTTACATTTCAATTTTGTATATACCTGACTGATAATGTTTGAAAAATATCATGATTTGTGTATTTAAAAATTAAGGATGAAAAACTTGTATAAATCTGAGTGGAATTTAGTATAAATTAAGTGTATATTCTATTTTAATAAATGCTGCTTTGTTTATAGCTATTCAGTAGTTTAAATATGAACATAAACTTCACTCAGTTATCTTTGTTAATAGGTAATCAGAAAGATATTTGAAGGTTTGAGCCATAGTAAACTCAATATCATTGTCACTGATTAATGGAATGATTATTTTATATAAACTCAGAGAAATTAATCTCACACTGGATTTATTTATTACATAGGTGAAAAGACAGTTTGATGAATTAACACTTTTGTGGTTTATCCATGGCCATAGGGTATTTATGACTTTCCAGAGGGTTATGGGAAGACTTAATGCAAGAGTCTTGTACTTTTCCTAGTCCAGTACTAGGAAAAAACTAGTACTGGAAAAGCATAAATATTAATAACAACAAACCTCATATGAAAGTACGTGAATAATTTATAAATATTTGTTAGTTTTATTATAAAAATGAATTAGGTATTTTAGAAAGAAATTTGTCATACCCTTTTGTTGTTATACTGATACATTTTCTGTAATTAATATTGGTAGTCTGTTGCTGATTTTCAGTGATCAAAGGATTCATTCCAGCCCCTTCATCGATTCCATTTTCTGAAACCACATTTTTTTCTTTCTTTTTTTGTTTCATTGTGATTAAAAACATCAGCATATATGTGACTAATCTAAATCCGAGAATCATTGTGTGAGGCTGCTGAAAACAAGCATATCTGAGTGATTCCATGCTTATATTTATTTTAAAATTGAGCATGTTTTAAAAGTTAATTTTAAAGTTGAGCAAGTTTTAAAAGTGAGCAATAAAGTGAGCGTTAAAAAGACTCTACTATAGCATTTTTGACTTTTTGTGAGAAGCTACATAATCTGATAGGTTTGACTGTATTCAGCATCTCTGTGTACAATTCTTAATTCAGTTGCTTCATCCATTTGTCTTTAAGAAAGTAACCATATACCAGTTGTCTGTGCAAGTTATTCTTTTCATTACTTTAATTCACCATTGCAGATAAAATGATTTAATGTTTTTTTAAAAGTTAAAATCTAGAGATATCCTAAAATTTACTTTTTGTTTTATTTTTACATATAATAAATATTTGATTTAACTTGTTTTAAAAGTCTGAAAATATCCCTCGTCTTACCAATTTTCATTGAAAACGATAGTCAGATGTTTTTTGTGAGACTGATATGACTCCAGAGAATTAGCAAAATAAGAATTAAGACTTTTTTATTCTGTTGCTAAAATTACTCATAAAGCTATCAATAGAGAAAATTGCTTGCTTTTCAACTTTCAGAAGAAGCTGTTTATGAGGCACATATAAAAGGCAGACTAAGATCAAGTCTGTATTATCATTGGGCTTTGCTTCTTGCCTTACTGCACCAGAGTAACACATGTATTTATAATGCACCTTTAGTATACATTCTAAAATAAATTTTCTTTTTATGCACTTTAATAGAGTCCGGCATGAACTAATATGTTTCTCTAATGATGATTTATTTCAAAAGGTTATTTCAGTGCATTTATCACTAGAATTCTGCTTCTCTTACAATTTTTCTTTTCAAAAATTAAATTTACTTGTATATTTACCTCTGTAATCAAAGTTGTTTTTCTATTAAAAACATAAAATGTTTTTTATATAATGTCTCTAATGTGTTCTTTTTGACAGTATGTGCACTAATGTAGTCTTTTATACCTAACATAGGAGAGTATACTTAGTAGAAGAATATCAGAAACCTGGAAACTTCATTATTCAAGCATGAACCTGTTGAATAAAGCTTATTAAATTCAGTTCCAACTAACTGAACAGTCCAAGAGCCTTTAAATTTTTTTCTAGTATTGTAGTGTACATTTTTAGATATCATCTGCAAAAACACATCTGTAACCCCTCGGTTCTGAAAAGTACACACATTTGAAAACCATTTTTCTACTTCTTAACAAAGACAAGATTTGAGCCAAATGAAATGTAGGCTTTATATTTGAAAAGAATATTGCTCATGAAGTAGTAATCTGTGCCAAATATCTGACCATCAGAAGGCGTTAGTTATGAACATCAATTGCTTAAACTAACACTTCTGATTTCACGGTCTACTAAACAAGAAGATAGCTTAGGTTAGCCTACAATTTGCAATTTCATAATTATTTTTGACTCATAATTTTGTACTTTCTACATAAGTAGATAGTAGATAAGTACAGGAATTAGATGATCTGTTTTTAACATGCACTAACTTTCATACCAATGAAAGTAGCATTGCTTTCAGCTGTGGTAGTTGAGAAATTGAGATTAGCTAAAGTCTATATAAAATCTTAAAAACAAAATAGTCAACCATACTAGAAGCCATGCAATTTTGAAGAACCTTAACATAACTATAGCATATTATATAGCACATTTAAAGCACAAGTTCAGTTATAATTATCAATGCATTTAAATGTAGGTATTAAATGTTTAGTATTTTCTTCTGAGATTTGGTTGGCATAGTCATTGTAATTACATTTGACTTGTAATTGGTTTGTGAATTAACTCCTTGACACCAGAAATAGTCATGGATATTAGAAGGAAAGGAAAGAAGGTTATTACCATGTTTCCCTGAAAATAAGACCGAGTCTTATATTAATTTTTGCTCCAAAAGACACATTAGGCCGTATTTTCAGGGGATGTCTTATTTTTTCATGTACGACAATCTACGTTTATTCAAATACAGTCATATCATCTTCTGGAACATCGTCATAATGTACTAAATGTGTCCGTCCGGCTGATGATCTTAACGGGTTTATTTTCGGGGTAGGGCTTATTTTCAGGGAAACATGGTAGCTGCTAGGTAGTTCACATATATTTCCAAGAAATGTAAGATATCTTTATTTGATTCTACTGAATTTAGACTTGTACTAATATTGCAAAACAGATGTTTCCTAGTGTTTCTGAAGGTAGCTAATTTTTTAAAAATCTGATCGAAACTAGAGTTTTTACTATATTTGTTATTTTTACATGTTATTTAATATTGCATGGCCTGGAATTACAGAATTTTGGACTTGATATGAATCTTAGGTCTTCTAGTCCACTTAATTTATAGATTAATGAAATGTAAATCAGAGAAGTTATGTCCCCTGTCCAATGATACATATCTCTAGTAGCAGATCAGTTCTAAAACTAAATTCTGACTTTGAGTTTACCTTTGTTTGCTGTATCTCTGCACAAATGTGAGTTTTTGTCTCTGTGGGGATGGCATTGGGTAAGACCAAGTAACCATCCAACATAGGGTATGGAAAAATTTTCATGATGCTGTAGTTACTATCTCCTCCATCAAAAAAAAAAAAAAAGTGCTGCTCACTCCTCAAGCCGTCATTCCAATTTTCATTTCTCATTTTAGTGGTTCTACCCAAGAGGTAAGAATATGTAAGGCATCTGTCTCTTATGGAACCTATCATGCTAAAAAACGTTACAAAAATATGTAGCATGTCAAGTCACTGATAGATGAGGCCAGAATTACTTTTTAGGGAGGATGACCTAGGGATGCTAAGGCAAATAGTATAACATGTACAATTCTATTTGGAAACAAGCAAGATTCAGTGAACGACTGAGGTACTGGGATAGTGCCCACTAATACGCATCTAGAAAATATTTTCAGTCATATTCAGTCTATTCTGAAGTCCTTTTTACAAATTAGGTGTAATTGGCCAGTTATTTAATTTTTACAAAATCTTTTCTTCGTCAAAAAGTATGAGGGAATGAAAGTGACGATAGTATAAAACTAGGAGATGGTTGTCAGAAGTTGCAAAAATCTGTTTGATTTGAACATATGCAAACAGATTTTATCACCAACTTTTAATTTTTAACAGCTTTATTGAGATATCATTTGCATACCATACAATTAACAATTTAAACTATACAGTTTAGTGGTTTGTACCATATTCAGAGATACGCAACTGTATCACCAGTCAATTTTAGAACATTCTATCACCTTAGAAAGAAACCCTGTACCCTTAGGTATTATTCTCCTAGATACCCATTTTGTACTTTCCCTCACCTCCTAACCCTAAGCAACCACTACTCTATCTTCTATATAGATTTCCCTGTTCTGGACTTCCATGTGAATGGAATCATAATATATAATTATTTGTGTCTGGCTTCTTTCACTTAGCATAATGCCTATAAGTTTCATCCATGTTGTAGCATGTAACATTACTTCCTTCATTTTTATGGGCAAATAATATTCCATTGCATGGATATACTATATTTGTTTATCCATTTGTCAGTCAATAGATATTTTGGTTTCCACCTTTTGGCTATTATGAATAATGCTTCTGTAAACATTAGTTGTACAGATTTTGTGTGGGCACATGTTTTCATTTGGGTATATACACCTAGGAGAAGAATTTCTAGGTCATATGCTAACTATGTTTTACATTTTGGTGAACTGCCAAATTATATTCTAAAGTAGCTGCACCATTTTTAAATCTCACCAGCAGTGTATGAGGTTTCTGATTTCTCCATTTTTTGCCAACACCTGTTATTATCTGACCTTTTGATTCTAGCCATCCTAGTGGGTGTAAAGTATTTTATTATGCTTTTTGCTTACATTTCCCTGATGATTAATTTTGTTGAGCATCTTTTCATGTGCTGATTGGCCATTTGTATACCCTCCTAGGAGAAATACCTATTTGCATCCTTTGCTCATTTTTGATTGGGTCGTCTTTTACTATTAAGTTATAGCAGTTTATTATATATGCTAGATACAAGTCCCTTATCAGATATATGATTTTCTTATGTTCTGTAGGTTGTCTTCACTCTCTTGATTGTGTTCTTTGAAGTACTAAAGTTTTATAGTTTTAGCTCCTATACTTGGGTCTTTGATTCACTTTCAGTTAATTTTTGTATACGTTGTGAGGTAGGGGTCCAACTTTATTCTTTTGCACATAAATACCCATTTGTCCCAGCACCATTTGTTGAAAAGACTATTCTATCCTCATTGAAGGGTCTTGCCACCCTTGTTGAAAATCACTTGACCATAGATGTGTGGGTTTACTTTTGTACTTTTAGTTCTAATCCTACTGTTCCAATCCATTCTGTTGTGCCATTACCATACATTTTATCATTGCTTTGTACTAAGTTTTGAAATCGGAAAGTAAGTGTAAGAGTTCTCCAACTCTGTTTTTTTCCAAGATTGTTTTGGCTCTTTTGGGTCCTTTGCAATTCCATCTGAATTTCAGAATCAGTTTATCAATTTCTACAAAAAGTCAGCTGAGATTCTAATAGGGATTGCCTTGAATTTGTGGAACACATTGGGGAGTATTTCTATCTTAATGTTAAGCCTTTGATGCATGAACATGGGTGATTTTCCCGTTTATTTTAAATCTTTAATTTTCTTCAGAGTTTTGTAGTTTTCAGAGTATGAGTTTTACACTTCTTTTGTGAAATTTATTTCTAACTTTTATTCTTTTTGATGCTATTGTAAATGAAATTGTTTTCTTAATTTCATTTTCAAATTGTTCCTTGCAAGTGTATAGGTATACAATTGCGTTTTGTATGTTAATCTTGTATCCTGCGACCTTCCTGAACTTATTTATTAGTTCTAATAGTGTTTTAGTGGATTCCCTAGGATTTTCTTTATACATAATGATGTAATCTATAAATATAGTTTTACTTCTTTTCCAATCTAGATGTCTTTTATTTGTTTATTCCTTTGCCAAATTAGCCTAGCTAGAACCTCCAGCACAGTGTTGAGTAGTGAGAGGCCATCCTTATTTTGTTCATGACCTTAGGGGAAAAGCATTCATTCTTTCACCATTAACTATGATGTTAACTGTTTTCGTTTTTTACAGATCTCCTTTATCATGTTGAGGAAGTTCCCTTGTACTCTTAGATTTGTTTGTTTGTTTGTTTATTTTTATCATGAAAAGGTGTTAGATTTTGTCAAATGCTCTTTCTATGTCTACAGAGATTATTATGTGATTT
This sequence comes from Rhinolophus ferrumequinum, assembly GCF_004115265.2. NCBI lineage: Eukaryota > Metazoa > Chordata > Mammalia > Chiroptera > Rhinolophidae > Rhinolophus > Rhinolophus ferrumequinum. Next base: position 5,571,276 of record NC_046302.1, read on the forward strand.
TTTGTTTCTTATTCTATTGATATAATGTATTATATTAATTGATTTTCAAATCTTAAACCAACCTTGAATTTCTGGGGTAAGTTGTATTTGGTCATGGTATATAATTCTTTTTATGTGTTGCCGTATTCAGTTTGCTAGTATTTTGTTGAGGACTTTTGCATTCATATTCATAAGAGATACTGGTTTGTAGTTTACTTTTCTTGTGATATCTCTGTCTGATTTTGGTATCAGGGTAATACGGTTCCCATCAAATGAGTTCGGAAGAATTCCCCCCACTTCTGTTATTTGGAAGAGTTTTTTAATAACTGGTATCAATTCTTACTTTAATTGGTAGACTTCAGAAGCCTTCTTTCTGGGCCTGGGCTTTACATTATGGGTAGTTTTTTGATTACTAGTTCAGTCTCTTCACTTTTTAAAGATCTGTCCATATTGTCTATTTCTTCTTGAGGTAGTTTTGGTAGTTTGTATCTCTATAGGAATTTGTTGATTTCATCTATCTAATTTTGGTGTGCAGTTGTTCAAGGTTTCCTTTATAATCCTTTTTATTTCTATAAGGTGAATGGTAATGCCCCCTTCATTTCTGATTCTAAGAGTTGGAGTCTTTTCTCATTTGTTTTCACAGTCAATATAGCTAAGAGTTTGTCAATTTTGTTTATCTTTTCAAAGAACCAGGTTTTGGTTTCATTGATTTTTCTTTGTTGTTTTTCTATTACCTATTTCATTAATTTCCACCCCAATATTTATTATTTTTTTCCTTGCTTTAGGTATACTTGCTTTTCTTTTTCCAGTACCTTAAGGTGGAAAGTTAGATTACCGATTTGAGATCTTTTTCCTTTCTTGATGTAGTCATTTACAGCAATAAATTTCCCTCTAAATACTGCTTTACGTGCATTCCAAAGTTTTGGTATGTTCTTAATTTTCATCCATCTCAAAGTATTTTCTGATTCCCCTTTTGATTTCTTCTTTAATCCATTGGCTATTTAGGAGTGTGATAATTTCCATATATTTGTGAGTAACCCAATTTCTCCTCCTGCTGTTGATTTCTAATTTCATACTATTGTGGTTGGGGAACATACTTTGTATTATTTTTATCCTTTTAAATTTATTGAGGTTTGTTTAATGGCCTAACAGAGTTTATCCTGGAGAATGTTCACATATGCACTTGAGAAAAATGTCTATTCTGTTGTTGGGTGGAGTGTTCAATAGATGTCTGTTAGGTTTAGTTAATTTATAGTGTTCAAATATTTCTTGTTGATCTATACATTAGTGGTTCTACCCTAGTTGTTCATTAATGAAAGTAGAGTATTGAACTTTCAACAATTTGAACAATTCAAACGTGCAACTATTGTTGAATTGTCTATTTCTTCCTTCATTCCTTTCAGTTTTTGCTTAATGTATTTGGTGCTCTGTTATATATAATTGTTCTCTGCATATATCTTGTTATCATAAAATGTTCCTTTTATCTCTAATAATATATTTGTTTTAAAGTTCATTTTATCTGATATTAGTATAGCTTTCTTGTGGTTGCTGTTTGCATGATTATTATCTTACTCCATCCTTTAACTTTCAATTGATTTGTATCTTTCAGTATAAAGTATACCTCCTGTTGATGGCATATAGTCAAATCTGGGTTTTTTTCCCCACTCTGAAAGTCTCTGCCTTTTGACTGAATCATTAAAACTGTTGACACTTAATGTTATTATCGATACGGTTGGATTTATATCTGCCATTTCGCTTTTTGTTTTCTTTGTGTTTCATGCCTTTTTTTGTCCCTTTATTTCTACTTTACTGCTTTCTTTTGCATTAACTGAATATTTTCTTTTCCCCCCCTTCTTCTCCCTCCCCCCCCACAGTCTGTTTCAAGCCGTTGTTTCTCACTCTAGTGTGGGACAAAGCTCTCTGGCCCATGCTGGTATTATGAGCCTTGTGCTCCCCCCAGCTTGAGGCAGTCAGTTGCTGGTTGTTGGTCGGCCGCTCACAGCAGCACACAGCAGCCCTCGGCTGCTCAGCCTAGCCCGCGGCAGCACACAGCAGCAGCCCGTGGCAGCCTGCAGCCTGCTCATGGCAGCCCAGCTCCAGGGAGAACTGTTATTCACAATCTTAGCTGTAGAGGGCACAACTCACTGGCCCATGTGGAAATCAAACCGGTGACCTCGCGTTAGGAGCACTGAGCTCCAACTACCTGAGCCACCAGGGTGGCCCAACTGAATATTTTCTAATGTAGCATTTTAATTTCTTTAATGGTTTTCAGTATATTTTTCAGTTTTCTTTTTAGTGGTTGCTCTTTTTAGTGGTTTCTTTTTAGTGGTTTTCCATATACATCTTATCAGAATCAAATTTAGAATTATACTAACTAAATTCCAGTGATATATGGAATTTTTAATTTTTTAAACTAAAGTTATAAATGAGTTTTCAGATAAAACTTGATTACTTTCTTCTGGCAATACTGTGTTACTAAAACTAGTGTCTTTGGATTAGTTCAAAGATGTTAAGTTGGAATCTTCAGTTTTTAATACACCTGATTGTAAGAATAAGTTAAATAGCTAGTATATTACAAGTAGAAGTTTTAAATGTGGTATAAGAAATCAAAAGTTACTTTTTTGTAATTGTCACTGGCAATGTTAGGTTCTTTTTCAGACATTTTCAGAATTAATTGAATTCTTTTTTGAAATATGTCTTTACTTGGTATATTTTTCTTCTAAAATATGTATAAAAGATAATTCAATCATTTATTACTTAATCACTGAAAAATGCTAGTTTTTGTGTTGTGAACTGTATAGGTAAAACTTAACAGCAAGATACTGTTGTAATTCTCATATCTGACTTGATAACTGTAGGACTGCAGTAAGCTGATCTTTGTGGGCCTCATTTGCCTTGTAAAATCGGGATTATGGGAGTTGACCTGCCTAGAGTTATGGATCTGTATTAGATAATCTTTTGTGATCTTTTAATAGACTTCTATTTATAAACTATTCTTAGTTATTTTATATATTTTTAGGTGCTTTGAAAGAATTTTGTTTATTAATGTATTAATCTACTTTAAGACAAATTTAAGTGTTAATACTATGCTATTGGGCTTTTAATTACATCATGTTTATTTTCTTGCATAATGACATGCTTTCTCGAGTGGGAGAGAAATAAATGGAGGTATATAGACAGGTCGCTGAGAATTACAAATATCCCTAGGTATGCTTATAGGAATGTTGTATAACTGAATGTCCTCTATCTTATGTGTTAAAAGAATAAAGGTTGTGAACAGTTGGCCTACATTATCTGGGTGGTTACTTCAGTGCTCTGTTTTAGCTGAGGAAATTTGGCCCAATATTTATAAAAATTGCTTCTGCTAAAAAGAAAAACATGAATACTATATAATTTAGTTAAAACTGAAAATGTCACGTGCATTACGACAATATCACAGTTGAATGACCATTACTTATCAAATCTTGCAAGGGAATAATTTTAATGGTGTTAGGATGTTTGTTTAAAATATTGTCTTATAACTAGTTTGAAATCTGGGAGTCACGTTTTTATGAATTTCAATGTCAATGATTTTTTTCCAATGCATCTTAAAAAGGATTACAATTATTAGACAGAAAGCATGCATAGCAAATGAGAGAAAGAAAGACACTGTGCTCCATTTATGACTGTTGAGAAAGGATCAAGAGGACACGGGAATTCAGATTAACAGGACAGTTCCAAGAAAAACCTGAGGGAAAAGCACAACTAAAATCTAAGGACTAGAGCCCTACCTATACTCTTTCACAAAAATTACCAAGGCATGCTTGAAGTATGACTAGAAAGTGCTTAATTCATTGCTTATTTAATTGAATTAAAAAGTAAGCCATATTTTGTGTTGGTTGCATGTTGACCTTGGAAGAGCAATGAGCCTTTCACAGAGTCAGAGGAGAATACTAGAGCCAATAGCAGCTCCAGACTTCTATCTGTAGATTAGGGGGAAAAGACAACCTTACTGAGCAACAAGAAAGGATCATCTTTTTTGTATAAAGGTCAGCCAAAATTATACAATGGAAGTTTGAAGAAAATATTTTAGCTTTGTGTCATCAAGAAAGTATGACTTCAGTCTGAAAATGGATTCTTTTTCTGTAATTTACACAACCCCAAAGTCTGGTTTCTAAAAAGTTTTATTGAGAATTCTATATTTTCAAGCAATTATTGTCAAACATCAAAATTTTGCTATCAATAAAGATATTTCTGTGCCTAACATTGTTTTCTGTTTCCCATTGGAATTAAGAAGTAGGCCACTGTATATTCTAACTTTTGAAATCTGATGAGAACTAGGTAATATGCCTCAAAAAGAGGATTTGTAAAACTTATGTTGGAAGTATATTTGAATTACTTTGGTAGCTAGCAGTAATTTGGGGTACGTCACTTAACCTCTGTAGACTCAGATTTCCGTAAGTGTAAAATAGTGAGTGCCTTGGTCTAAAATTTAGGTCTTATCCATACTGAATCTTTTTAACTAATTGAAGCTAATAATTCTACTTAGATTAAGAATCAGAATACCATCTCTCCTTGGTGGTATAAAATAACTGTTTCAAAGGAGACTCACACTATGATGGTGAAACATGCCTGTTGTTTGTCCTACTTTCCAGAGTCCCTCATGAATGTACTATTCATATATTTTACCTTTTTCTACTTTTCCTAAATTTTTATCAGTGGGTATGTGACTTGATCTCAAGTTAGGATAGGTAAATTTATTAACATATTAGATGTTACAGAATGAAAATGTGGAAAACACCGGTTTAGGATATAACTTAGTAAAAGGGCATTAATGGATATTTTCTAAATGTTTTCCAATAAATGTATATCTTTGTCATGGAAAAGAGAAAGTTAATTCTTTACAAATTTATAGGCCAGTAGAAACTAATTTTGTTGTGTTCTTATCTGGGCTGTATACATGTACTTCTAGTTCTGCATATAAGGTCACATGCTAGTTTTCATGACTAATTTTAAAGATTTTTGGTTAATATTCATTCTGATTACCAAAATTACAATAGATGAGTTTCAAATTGCATTTAAGATTGTTGGTGGAATTAGCCTCCCTGGAGGAGTGATTATTTACAATGCTTTGAAGGGGATGGCGTCATATAGATCACTTTAAGGATAATTGGTACTAGGAGATGACAGCTGTGGTGAAACTTAAATTCCAGTGAAGTCACAAGGACCAATTGAGGGAAATGGGGCATCCAATCATTCATTTAAAGTGTATAAAATATCAAATGTTTAATCAATCATATTTGTATGTACAAATTTTAAAGCATATGCTTTTTATGTACTCATGTTTGGTGGCGTGAGGGATGAAGTGTGAGGACTTTTTCCTTGCTCTGTGCAAGTTTAAAGAGACATAGTATAAGTAGAAAGAGCTGAGGTGGTCAGGAGGCCTGGATTCCAGCTCCACCTCTTTCATTTACTGGTCCTGCCTGTATTTTCTCATTTGTAAGATGGGGGTAATAATATCTGACCAAGTTGTTTAACTGAAGAAAGCATTTTGAAACTATAAAATATCACTATAAAATTATAAGGTATTATAACTGTGGGCAATGAAAATTTAGGTTATAACACTGAAAAAAATATGCTGTTCTATTTTTTCCTTTTTGGTGCACTTTTCTAGGTGAATGTGCCTCTTAGGAGCAATTGTCTGGGAGTGTCTGGGATAAGCTTGGGCTGCATAGGCAGATTGTGCCCCCTGAAGGCGGTGCTCCCTGAAAGACTCGGAGCAGCTCAACCAGCATGTCCAGAGTATGAAGCATGAAGTACATTTATTCTGCAAAAATGATAAGTAAATATAAGATTAAAAAAACCTCAAGGATTCCATTTTTTAAATAAATACAACAAAAATCAATGAAAACTAAAATCGTATTCAGAGTAACACATGCCACCATTTTTTTTAACAGATTCATGGCTCTTTGAAAACAGACATTTAAATGTTGATTGGAATTCTTTAGACATTTTAAATATATAGAACAATTTTTAAAAAGTCGTGAAGCCACAGAATAAAAAAATAAAATCAATGACAGAAATTGGGATAAAATATTCTGTACATAAAGATATTTGAATCTTTGAATTGAAAATGAAAAAATGGGAAGGTGTCAAGTTATTCCATAGTATTACTTGAACCCCCTGAGACTATATCAACCTCTGATAGCCTTTGAGTTGTCAGCACTCATTTTCTAAGAGTCTTGTGATGATGGGTGGTGGGACTTATCAAAATTTCAAAGGGTTATGATAATCATATAAAAATACTAGAATTATACTGTCTGTACAAAAAAAACTGATCAAGTGTTCAGGTTATATAAACTAGATTTATAATAGAAGATAGCTAGGATTTTAAAGATTTACCTTTTATTTTTTCTGCATACAGAAGAAACATCAAACAACTTTCTACTTGTCATCTTGTGGAACTTAATTCCATATCAGCTCACAAATGCAAGAAATTTACATAAGAAAGGAAAAAATCCTTTCTAATTCTTCAAAACAAATTCAAAACAGAAGGATTTTTTTCCTTTCTTAAGTGATAATTTTTAAAAATACATTTTGGGAAGAAAAACATTATGGTACTGAATCACAGGAAGGTTAGTTTCAACACGGGCTTTCATGAATTTGTATTGGGCAAGAAAGAAAAACACCCATCTTTTAAAGGTAAGGTTTGGATTTGTTTCCTTTCTTCACTTCCACTCCCTTTCTTGTTATCTTTACTTGGAGATTTATTTACTGCCCTATGCCAGGGTTAATTAGTTCATGGATTCCTTAGTTGATTAATTCATTTAACTTGTCTTTTTGGGGTAAGATAAGGACAAATTGTAATTGATTTTTGGCTGTAGTTCAAGTACAACATTGCAGCAATATCCCATAAGGACAGAAGATGGTGGTGTTGTCCCTAAAAGTAGACCATTTTGCTGTTTTCCTGCATTGTTGAAAGGATTTTAAAGCCCTCTGTATTTTTGAAGTACACATAGGATCTAAACTTTTAAAACAGCAAATTTTGGGGATGTATTTTCCATGTTTTTAATCTAGAGGTTTTATATATCTATATAGCTATCCATCCTTTCTACATCATATAAGGAATTAGACCTCAGAACTTTGGCACGCATAGACAGTGCATTTTTACAAGTGGGGTTATGAATCCATAACTGATAGGGTTGTTTTCTATCTCTTGTCGTGAAATTATAATAAGGTGCCTAGGGAGAAGGTTTTTTCTTCCCCCCTTTCAATTTCTTACCCTACTTTTATATTCTTTTTTTTCTTTCTTCTCCCCACTCCTTCTGTGTGTCCTGTGGTATTTTAAGCATGAATAATAAATGGTTGTAATTTCTACTGCAAGATGCAATTGTTGAGAGTGCGATATCTTTAAGATATTCTTACTATATGTCGTGCTTTCAATTCTGTAAGGTTCTCACACACAGGACTAGCCTCAGTGGATGTTATCAATGAAACTCAATTGTTTTATCTAAGAATTGTCTGTTTTATTGCATACTTAATGAGTTCAGCAAGACCCGGGAGTATTTTTTATTCTATGGCTAATTGCCCTCAGTTCAATTTTGCTACTGTGATCTCACTTCCACAATGTATGAACAGAATGGGTTAACTGGCCTATGATGACAGTGGTTATTGGAGACATTATCTTATGGAGTTGTACGAACATTACAAATGAATCCGGAAGGACGCTGAAACCAACGTCTGCAAATTATTTACAACATGCTTATATCCGAGGCAACTGATCTATGCACTTGGGAGAAGTCAGTAAACAAAACCCATAAAGATCTCTGCCCTGATGGAGCTTACTCTGAAGCTGGGAGAAGAGGAGGTATTCAGAAATGAACAGACGTCTAAGTAAATTATATAGCATGTTGATGGCGATAGCTATCAAGGAAAAAAAAAAAAAGCAGGGAACAGGGATGAGGGCGGGACGAGGCCCGGGGCAGTAGCAAGTCGGCCGGTCAGGAGCAATCACACAGAGGCTTGAAGGAGGGCTGGACAGGGCCCAGCGGGAGGCCCTGAGCAGGGTCCAGCGGTGGGCCAGAGTAGGCTGGGGGGCAGGGGTAGCCCAAGGCCGGAGCGGTTCAACAGACCTTTAAGTTTTTAGGAATTTACTCCAGGGTAGGTTCGAATTCCTAATTACACTTTCAGCAAACCAGTTAGAGGGTGACTCAGTGACCCGCCCGCTTTGGCAGTGGTAGTGACAGGGGTGGGTGCGGTCAGGGCCGCGGCGGAGCACCGGCGGGAACCCCTGACGGTGGGGACCCAGGCGGAGAGGCTGCGCGGCCCCTGCACTGAGCGTGCGGCGGGCGCCGGGCGGGACGCGCGGACGCCATCGCGTCGCTACGGGCTGGCGGTGGCGGCGGCCTGATCTGGATCGCCGCGGCGTCCTAGCCGCCCTCCGCTTGCCCACGGTCGCCCGGACTCTCGCCCAGTCCCCCGCCTGGTCCCCTGCGGCGGCGCGCGCGGCCGGGTTGGGCGGGGCGGTTCCGGGATGAGGAGGCGGCGGCGCGCCGAGACGATGCTCCGCAGCTGAAGAGACGCCGGCACACGGCACGGCGGCCAGCGCAGCGCCGACCCGCGGGATGTCTCAGCCGGCCGGCCCCGCCGGCGGCGGGGAGCCGCGGGCCGAGGCGGCGGGCGGCGAGGGGCCGCCGGACCCCGGGGAGGCCGCGGGCGCGGCTGGAGGTCCGCAGGACTCGCTGAGCCTGGAGGAAATCCTGCGGCTCTACAACCAGCCCATCAACGAGGAGCAGGCGTGGGCCGTGTGCTACCAGTGCTGCGGCTCCCTGCGCGCCTCGGACGCCGGCCATAGCCAGCCCCGGCGCCGCGTGCGCTCCGCCGCGCAGATCCGCGTCTGGAGGGACGGCGCCGTCACCCTGGTGCCCGCCGCCGGCGACGCGGGACAGCTGCCTACCGCTGCGGGTGAGGCCTCGGACTCGCGTGCCCCCCACCCCCGGAGAACCCTCGCCACTGGTCCCTTTTCCCTCGCAGTCCCGGGCCCTGCCCTTCAGCCCCGCGACCACCTCCCCCCACCTCCTACGGGAGAACCCCTGCTGAAGGCCCCTTTTTTCCTCGAAGTCCCCGGGCCCGGCCCTTTCGCCCCGCGACACCCCCATCTCCTACGAAAAGACCCTGGCCACGGCCCACTTTCCCAGCCGGCTCTAGGCCCTTGTGCCGCTTGACCCCCACTCGCCCCCCACCCCCGATTTCCTCCCTCCACCTCCCCCTTCCACCTCCCACGGGAGACCCGGGCCTGGGGTCCACGGCGGAAGGCGGTACTGGCCGAGAGCGGGTCCCACGTAGGTCAGAGCAGGGGGTGCGGGGCGGGCAGCGGCACAAAGGGTCGGTGAGGAAGGCGTCTGGGCGGGCCTGGGCGTGCGCCCCACTGCAGGGCCACTGACCTGCCAAGGGTGCTGGTGATTGTATAGACTGTCATAGGACAGCTGCCCTAGGCTTGTTTGGGAAATGGTGTGGGTTGGGTCCTACGGATAAGCTATGTATGCATACTTAATATGCCCTGGCTATTTACTTGTGGTTGCATTTGTGATGTGATAGGTGCTATAAAAGGTTCACGTGAGATCTTGTCAAGGATACTTAATTCTGGTGTCAGGAAAATCACACCTTTTGGAATGAGTAGTCAACTAATGGTAGTTTTTAAAAATTTGCAACAATGTTTTTCGTTGTGGAAATATAAGGAAATCTGAGCCCTGAGGGGGTTTCTGCTATTTTGAGAAAAAAGGGAGGAGACTAAACAATGATTTTAACTTATACATTAACTATTTACCTGTATAATGAAATTTGTTAATTTGTGATGGAAAAACAAGCTTGTAAAGTAAAAAGTTAACAGGGTGTCAGATAAATAGATAAAATAGATTTTAAGTCATTGTCTAATGTAAATCCTTCCAGATTATCACCTACACATCAACATATAGCTAGGGCTTATTCAAATATTTATTGACAATGAAGAGGTTGATTGTATAGGTTTTTCCTGTCAGTTTTTATCTAATTCAGTCTTTTGAGAGGCAAGTATGTTAAAAACATAGGAAAATAATCCACCCTCACTTTTAGAAAGTTGATGGAAGTGTCAAAATGCTTAAGGTGTAAGATGTAATTCAGAACTAGTCAGTAAAATGACATTTAATGAAAATCCTTATCTAAATTGATGAAATAAAGAACATTCAAGATTATGTTGTCAGTTCTTTCAATTCTTCCAGAACATTTATTTATTTTTAGTGTCAGGTAAACACATTTTATAATTTTTATTTATTTAAATCCAGTCTTTATGATTCTTTCAAAATTATTTCAAACATTTTTTAGTTTATTTGATGTGTTTATTGCTTTTAAACTTGGACTTTATATTAGTGGGAAATACAATGTATTTCCAACTTATTTACAATGTATCAATATGATATGAAAAGATACACTTACAAAACAGAGCAAAGCCATGCCTTGAGATCTAGTGTTTCCAGAGGAAAATGGTTGTGTGCAACCTGCATTTAGAAGCAGCACTGTTAGTGGTGATTTCCGGAAGGAACAAAACCCCCAGTTTACATTGTCTCTTGAACTTAATCCCTGAAGAGTGTAGTTTAAATTTTATTTGTGGACCTTCAAAGACTATTGAATTATGGTGGTAGTTTTTTGTAAAAAATCAGAAACTTATGTTGAAATGAATTTTTTTTGCATTATTAATATGAATGATAACATGTTGACCTCAATATATTCTGTCTTTATGGAGAGAATAGTAGAGTTATTCCCTGCAGCTGCTGTAATGGACCTGTAATCCATCCTCTTCCTTCTTAGTTCTGCTCGTGACCTCTGCTCCCAGTTGTGGAGAGAGCCCAAAGTTGTTGATTATAGTCTTGAGCATTTTAGATTTTAGGGCCGAGGATTGAAAATCTTTGCTAAAGTCATACTAAAATATTGTTTATATTAGACATTTCATTTCCTCCTAGGATTTAAGAGTATTTGCATGGTTATGAAGGCATGCTGTCTTCTGAACATTTAATCTTGGTTCTTAAATATGCTGTTTAATTTGCTACTGTGCACACTTGTATGAATTCTGTTTTTAAGGAAAAATGGTAATTGTGACACCAGCATTCTAAGAAGCACTTTCATTTTCATTGTAAGGCGTTTCACATGATTATATATTCTTCGTGATCAGCAGCATTTATATTTTTATATGTTATCCATTGACTTTTCTAACTGGAGGTTTAGGACTTGCTCAATTTCATACTGGTAACTCTTTGAATCAAATTCATGTCTTTTATCCTCTAGATTTTGTAATATTGTGTAATAAAACAGATTTGGTTTGAATTTGGATCATTACTCCTCTCCTTACTAGCTGAGTGACCTTGAGTAAGGTCCTTAACCTCCCAGAGTCTAGCCTTCTCGTCTGTAAAATGAGAACAGATCACTTTCTTCATCAGATAGAGGTTTCATTGAGATGATATATGTAAAGTGACTAACTCAAGGCTTGGTATTTAGCAGGTACTCAGTAAATTTTAGTTCTTTTCCTTCCCTAGTCCTGTGGTCCTTTCACACCACCATGGTGTCTTTGGTCGAGCTATTTGAGACAAATGTCTAGATCAGGGTTTCTCACCCTTGGCACTATTGACATTTTTGGCTGAATAATTCTTTGTTGTGGGGGCTGTCCTATGCATAGGATGTCTAGCAGAATCCCTGGTCTCTAGCCACTAGATGCCGGTAACCCCCTCACCGCCATGACAATAAAATCTCCAGATATAACTAAATGTCCCCTGGGGGGCAAAATCATCCTCTGTTGAGGGCTACTAGTCTAGCAGCTAGATGATGGGTGGTGCCCAGGATTGTATTCAGTGTGGAGAAATGGATTGTGACTGAAATCCTCAAGCAAGTGAATCTTTTCAGCTAGCCACTGATCCCTCTGCTGTTGAGTTGAATGAATGAGTGCTATTGATTCTTACCCCTATCAGCAGTATTACTCCAGTTAGCCTCACAGAAAGAAATAGCACTTCACATGCTTTCCTGACTTGTTTTGGGATTGAATGCAGTTGTACTTGATTTTAGTTCTTGTTAACTTTTAACAGTATTGATACATCCAGAATATTTGCATTCAGTTTGAATTAAAAATTAGAAATACATTATAAGGAAAATAGAAAAATGATGAAAGGTGTGGGAGGCATGGAAGTGAGACCAATGAGGCATTGGAAGAAAACAATGAAGAATGAGTAATTTTATTTAGCATTCAGATATAACTTAGAGCCATATACTAACACGGCCATGAAAGCAGGGTGGTATAGGACTAAAGGAGGTAAAGAAAAAGGAAAAATTAGTTCTTTAGAGAATATCTTGAGTAAAAATGATTAAATTATTAATAAGGATCTTAAAATGGGCGGTATATTTTATGAAGTATTTCTGTGATGACAGGAGGATATGTTGCTTAGAATCAAGAGGGCTTATGATTCTTCTTAGGTGGCTTACTTAAAATTTTTCTTACCCAAACGTTTATGTACTTGCAGTCATAATGAGACTTTTTTGTTTGGTAAAATTTATTATATACAGGTGATGAAGTTTTCACTTTCACACCCTTAATTAATGAGTTAAAGACATCCCACTGCTTGTTAGCCACTGTTTGTCACCAGTGCAGTTAACTGGCATTTAGAACACATTTTGGTATACACATTTTTAGAAAGTAGTCATTAACGGAATTTAGATTATATTCCAGATCTTCACAAGAGTAGGACACTTTTTTTTCTGGGATGACACAAAGAATTATCAATAATAGTAGTATTAGAACTTAGAATCATTGCATGGTCTCAGCAGCCTCTTAAGCCTTAAATACCCAACTGACAAAAGTAACTTTTTTCAGATTTTGGTTTTAAGAATTTTGATGTACCTTTAGCTTTAAATGTATAAAGAACATTTAAAATATTATGACCACATATGGATTTAAAATAAGATTGGCGATAGGTTTTCTTGGGAGGAACAGTGAAAGCCTGTGTGCATACTAATAAAGGGATCCCTTGGTATAGGGAACATTCGGGCTTTGTTTGGGATTTGAAGAGGATATGATCAGTCAAGCTTCTTAGTAAGGTTCATGCTAATGTGGTGGGGGAAATGGTCTTGGAATAATATCCTATTTGATTTTAAGAGAGAATATTTGTGGAGAAGGTTGAAATAGGGAAAACGTGTTTTAAAACATTAATTTTTGTTCTCTCTTAGTATCCTTCTTGAGTATTTGCATCCTGATCATTAAATGAAAGGAACACTTGAAGTAAATGTGTGTGTGTCCAGGGTAAAGGTTGAGGGTTTGTGATGGTATTATAGGCATTGGTGAAAAGCCTTATCAATACAGTAATAGGTAAGAATTATTCCATTTGAACAATATGTCCAAATGTGTGGGGTTAATTCAATTTTAAAAACATGCCTTGAGTTCCTATGTGTAAGCAGTGTTCAAGTTTCCAAGGGTGATGTAAACAAGTCGTTTTAGCATTAAAGAAGAGAAAAATAAAGCAAACACAGTGATAAATTTACTATGAAGCTAATGCAGCTTCAGCTTTAAGCCCACTCATTTACACAGGTCCCTGGGAGGGGCTTTAACTATATGTTCAGATGGTCATTTGCAAAATAAAGATATTTTAGACATAATCAATTCAGATTGCTGTCACCCTTCAACTTCTGTTTAATCTCCGATATTTTTACACTTGTGCTGGATTATGTGGGAGTGGCTACATACATTTTTGGGAGAAATTTTGGAATAGTGCATTTGTGGTTTTGTATCTGTATTTCTGTCTCCTGCAAAGGAAAACAGTGGAAAGAATTTAGGCGTATATGGATATTGGTATTTAAGTAAGTTGGGACTCTGTTGGAAAGCCATTAGCCTCACTGCGTTTTGACTCCACTGTAGAAGAAAAAAAATCATTGACCTACCAGGGACTATATGTTGATAGGAGATGGTAAGTCACACTCTGCCTGTTTTATTTGTAAGGGCAGAATCACTTTCCTGCATCATAGGTTCTGTAAAATGGCAATAGTTTCCATCCCACTTTCATTTTATTTACTATTTGCTTCCTGTTGGCTAAGTAGAAAAAAATGAAACTGCCTTCTCCCAGATACTTGTTTAAAACTATGAGGAAAATATTGCCTGTTGCCAAGTATAGTGGGGTTTTTTTTTAAGTAAACTGTTTATTTTGAGATAATTTTAGATTTTTTAGAATAGTTGCAGAGATATACAGAAAATTCCTGTGTACCTCTCACCCAGTTCCCTTAATGTTAACATCTATTAATGTTACGATACTGTGGTGTAGTTGTCAAAACTAAGAAGCCAGTGTTGGCACATTACTATTAACTAAATTGCAGACTTCTTTTGGATTTTCCTAGTTTTTCTTTTAATGTCCTTTTCCTGTTTCAGAATCCCACCCAGGGTACCATATTGCATTTAGTCTCCTTAGTCTCTTCTGGTCTGTGGTAGTTTCTCAGACTGTTTTTTTTTTTTTTAAAAAAAAGATTTTATTGGGGAAGGGGAACAGGACTTTATTGGGGAACAGTGTGTACTACCAGGACTTTTTTCCAAGTCAAGTTGTTGTCCTTTCAATCTTAGTTGTGGAGGGTGCCATTTAGCTTCAAGTTGTTGTCCTTTTAATCTTAGTTGTGGAGGGCGCAGCTCAGCTCCAGGTCCAGTTGCTGTTGCTAATTGCAGGGAACGCAGCCCACCATCCCTTGCGGGATTCGAGGAATCGAACGGGCAACCTTGTGGCTGAGAGCCCACTGGCCCATGTGGGAATCGAATCGGCAGCCTACGGCGTTAGGAGCACAGAGCTCCAACCACCTGAGCCGGTGGCCCCTCTCAGACTGTTCTTGTTTCCCATGACCTTAACAGCCTTGAGGAGTACTGGTCAGGGGTCTCGTAGACTGTCCTTTTGCTTAGGTTTGCCTGATGTTTTCCAGACTAGACTGGGGTTATATGTTTGTGTGAAGAATACCAGAGAGGGGAAGGGCTCCTATCATCGCATTAGATTGGGGCACATGATATCCATGCAATACTCCTGGTGGTGTGAACCATGTTTGCCAGGTTTCTCTGCTAAAGAGTTACTACTGCTCTTACCTTTTCTACACTCTATTCTTTGTAAAGGAGTCACTAAGTCCAGTCTACATTTAAGGAGGGGGCCTCCTCATGGAAGGGTGAAGATCTGTTTAATATTATTTGGAATTTTTCTGTAAGGAAGATTTGTCCCTTCTCTCCATTTCCTTATTTATTCAATCATTTATATCAGTCTGGACTCACATCTATTTTATTATACTTTGGTTGTTTTCCATTACCATGTTATTTGTTTTATTGCTGAAATTGTTCCAGTTGTGGCCAGTGGAGGCGCCTTCAGGTTGGCTCCTGTGTCCCTTTGACATGTAGCCATCCTTTTGTGTTTTTGAGCATATCCTTGCTTTCTGGCATTACAAAATGCTTCAAGGGTTATTATGTTGTTATATTTTCTGCCTCAGCCCTAGAACTAGACATATCTCCAAGGGGCTCAGTGTTGGGTATGGTTGTTGCTACTGGGATGGTTTTGTTTTTAATGAAGACATGTTAAGTGGTTTAGTTATTTTTGGTGTTCAGACTTTGTTAGATTTGGGAAATATCTCTTTTTGGTATCTCACTTTTACTGGCACGCCTACCACTGTCTGTATTTCGTTCATTCATTTAACATTTATTGAATATCTTAGAGTCAAGTTGAATAGGAAGGTTCAGAGAGAGCAGTCTGTACAAAATGTTTATCAGAAGGGAGAGATAACTTGGGAACTGAAGCCAAAGGAGCCTATATTGGGGGATCAACTTGGATATACTGGAGCTGAAGGGAAGTCATTGAAATGTTGCCGGGGGTCAAAGATGGATTGACTGAGGTAGGTGGGTGGTCAAGAATTGGTGACAAATCTTGTGATCATTGGCCTCCTTCTTGCAAGTAGTTATGGATATTCTGGGCTACAGGTGTCCCTAAAACATGCAGAATGTTGGCGATCAACCACATTGAAATAGTTCCCCATTTTGTAAGCATATATTTTCATTACTGCTCTGAAGTACATGTGGATAAAATACACTATTTGCAATAAGTCCATAAAATGTCTTAATCAAACAAACAAAAAGAGATGAAAACCAAGTATGACTGGGCAAGAGATTTTTGGTCTGGGTTAGGTATTTCAGATTGTTACAGGGGAGCACGATTACTTTAGGGACAAGAAAAATACTGATGTATATAAAGCCATGCAAATTAATTAGGAAACATGGCAATATTTTCCTTATTTCTAACTTCTGAGTGGCAGTATAACAAGGTCAAGACAAGGCAAGATTTGCTTCTTCCTGCATTGAATTTATTGGACTTAACTGGTCCAGCCTTTGCTCTTATTAGGTCGATATAGCTAACTAGCATTGTGTTGATTTTTAAATATATCAAGGATAGACATACCATGACACCCTGTCTTGTTTTGCTGCTTGCATGACCCTCATTATACAAAGAACGTACATTAAGAAAATATTACACAAAATGTTCACGTAATTTAAACACATTTCATCTAGTTACAGGAAAGTTTAATGGATATTTTTTTGTTTTAGTGATGATAGTCTGGTGATGATGTGTTGGTCAGGATCTCTGAAAGACTTTTTTGGTGTATGTTGTGTATATTTGAAGATAATTAAAGAATTGACCACTTTTCTTCTGTCTAAAAGTCTAATTTCTTTTGACATTTCCTTCTCAAAAATTATTTCCTTGGGCTTTTCCCACACATTTTTCTTTTTTTTGGAAGTTCAGCATACGCACAGAAAAGTACAAAATTGTTAGTGACACACCATGTAAACACCATCCTGATTAAGAACAAAAGAGCACTATGAGTAGCCCAGAAGCCTTCTACATATAATCATTGGCTTAGTTTTATCACCATTGATTGGGCTTACTTGTTTGTGAACTTTGTATGGAATCTCACATTATGTGTTTTTTGTTTGGCTTTTTTCGCTCAACTTTATGTTTGTGAGGTACACTACTTGTTGCATATAGCATTGTTTGCTATATCAGGGCTGACAATTAAGTTCGGGAATGCATCCTAGAAAAAGTGCTACATACCTCATTGCTGAATATCACTATGGTCACCTTTGAAGTACTCCCCTTGGGAAGCTATGCACCGAGGCCAGCTAGTCCACCCTTCAAAACAGTTTTGGAACTTTTTCTGGAATGGTCATCAGAGCTGTCATCGTATTACCCTTGATGTCCTGAATGTCATCAAAATGTCTTCCTTTCAATATTTCCTTTATCTTCGGGTAAAGAAAGAAGTCATTGGGAGCCAGATCAGGTGAGTAGGGAGGGTGTTCCAATACAGTTATTTGTTTACTGGCTAAAAACTCCCTCACAGACAGTGCCGTGTGAGCTGGTGCATTGTCGTGATGCAAGAGCCATGAATTGTTGGCGGAATAGTTCAGGTCATCTAACTTTTTCACGCAGCCTTTTCAGCACTTCCAAATAGTAAACTTGGTTAACTGTTTGTCCAGCTGATACAAATTCATAATGAATAATCCCTCTGTTATACAAAAATGTTAGCAACGTCATTGCAATAAGTTCATGAACTTAATTGTCAGACCCTGTATTGTATTCAATTGTGTGAAAATACTGAAATTTATTTACCCATTCTGCTGTTGATGGCATATGAATTGTTTGGAGATTTTAGCTATTTCAAATAACACTGTAAATACTCTTGAACATACTGGGGGTGCCAAAAAAAATGTATGCAAGTGAACACTTTGGTCAACGTTGCTCAAGCAGTAGTTCGCCCTAATCAGAAGTGTCTGGACCCTGATGGTAACCACTTTGAACACCTCTTGTAATTGCAGAGGTCAAACTTGACTTGTACTCATCTTTTGTTATCGGTATTTATTGAGTATTACAATTTTAATACAGTTTTTTTTTCCTTAAAATGTGTATACATTTTTTTGGCACCCTCTGTATATATGCACTTCTGTTAGGTAAATGTCTAGGAGAATTGCTGGATTGTTTGCATGTGTGACACTTAAGTTTTAGTAGATATAGCCAAGCAGTTTTCTAGAGAGGTTGTTTCAATTTACCTTTCCTTACTAGCAATGTGTTATGCCACATCCACTCCAATACTTAGAAATGTCATTTAAAAAAAAGAAAAGTTTTGGAGCGGCTGGATGGCTCTGTTGGTTAGAGTGCGAGGTCTGAACAACAGGGTTGCCGGTTTGATTTCCACATGTGCCAGTGAGCTGTGCCCTCCACAACTAGATTGAAGACCGTGAACCGCCGAACTTCCGGAGGGGTGGCTGGATGGCTCAGTTGGTTAGAACGCGAGCTCTTAACATCAACGTTGCTGGTTCAATGGTGGGCTGTGCTGCCTGCAACTAAAGACTGGACTTGGAGCTGAGCTGCGCCCTCCACAACTAGATTGAAGGACAATGACTTGGAGCTGATGGGCCCTGGAGAAACACACTGTCCCCCAATATTCCCCAATATTCCCCAATAAAATAAAATAAAAAAAAATAAAAAAAAGTTTAGCTATTCTAGTGGGTATGTAATGGTATACACCTCATAATGGTTTTAAGTTGCATTTATCTGATAGTAATCATGTTGTACCTTTTCATATATTTATTGGCCATGAGGATATCTCTTTTGTGAAATTCCTGTTCAGGTCTTTTGACCATTTTTCTATAATATTATTTTTTTTCTTATAAAATTTGTATAACAAAAAAGTGACCATTTAATTTAATGGCATTACTTATATTCACAATGTTGTATAACCATCACCACTATCTATTTTCAAATTTTTCTATCACACAGAGACTCTGTACCCATTAAGCAATAACTGGCCATTCTCCCCTTCCCCACCCCCAGGTAACCTTTAATTACTTCTATTATGGTTTTTATTTTTTCTCATTTTTATATGTTCTGATTTTTATATACTCTGGATACGAGCTATTTGCCAGTTATATGTATTGTAGATATCTTCTCCAACTCTGTGGCTTTCCTTTTCACTTTGTTAATGGTGTGTTTTGATGAATAGAAGTTTAGTATGGTATCACATTTTCATTGTAATTGAACTCAGATATCTTTCTAATTTTCATTGTGATTTCCTCTTTGATGCATGGGTTATTCTGTCAATTTTTACTTGTATATTGAGGCTATATTATTAGGTGCATACAAATTTAGACTTGTAATATTGTCTTGGTGGATTGACTCTTCTATTCATGTGACTATAGGTACATGTGTATAGTTACGCCAGCTTTTTTTTGATTAATGTTTGCATGGTATATTCTTTTTCGTAATTTTACTTTTAACCTTTTTATATTCTTACATTTAAGTTGTGTATTGTACAAGCACAATATAGTTTAGATTTGTTTTTTATCTGATATAACAGTCTTTAATTTTAAACTGGATTGTTTATTCCATTTACATTTAATATAATTACTTATATTTGGGTTTTAAAATATACCATCTTATTATTTGCTTTGTATTTGTCCCACCAGTACTACATTCATTTTCTCTCCCTTATCTTCCTTTTGATTAAGTATTTTTTAATTGTTAAACTATCATCCTTCACTTGCTTGCCTATTGTAGAATAGCTTTAGTATTCTTTTGGTAGTTGCTTTACAACATGCATTGTTGACATTTTGTTAGTCTTGTATAAATTACTAGTTGTATTATTCTCCAGACATTGCAGAGATTTTTAGAACACTGTAACTCCATTTATCTCCTTTTGCTTTTTTATGATTGTTGACATGTATTTGAGTTTATCATAGATTTTTAAATATGACAATATTTTTGTACAATTTAATGTTCATTTAGATTCCTCCACATAGTTGCACTTTCCATGGTCTTTGTTTCTTCCTGCATTACTGTACTATTTTCTAGGATCGTTTTCCTCCTGCCTGAAGAACTTCCTTTAGTATTTAGTGCAGGTCTGCCATTGTTGAATTCACTTAGTTTTTGTTAGTCTGAAAATATTTCTATTTTGTCTTAATTTTTAAAGCAAATTTTTTTTAAAATGTATCTCACAGAAAATAGAATAAATCATAAATGATGAATTTTCATAGTGTGAATACACTCGTGTAACCAGGACACAGATTAAGGAACAGAACATTATTGACGTCTCAGAAGGCCTGCCTGTGAACCCTTTCAGTCACCAACCACCCAGGAATCACCACTATCATGACTTTTAGCACCATAAGTTTTGCCTGTATTTGAACTTACAATATAGAATCAACCAGTATTATACTACCTGATTTCTAACTTCTGTCTCTGAACTTTGTGAGATTGTTCCATATTGTTGCATACAGTTGTAGTTTATTCATTTAATTTTAGTATTATATTCCATTGTATGAATATATCATAATTTGTCCATTCTACTCTAGATGGATTTTAGATGTTTTGGAGCTTATATTTGGATATCCAGTTATTGGATAGTATTAATAACGCTGCTGTGAACATTATTAAACATGTTTTTTGGTGAACAAATGTAGCATTTATGTTGCGTGTATACCTAAAAGTGGAATTGCTAGTTCATAATGTTTGTGTATATTCAGCATTAGCAGATATTGTCAAAGTTTTCCAAAATGATGCACCTTACAAACTTTAAACATTAAAACTAATCTGGGACATTAATGTAAATTTAATAAGTATGTGACCAGTGTCATGTATATGTAAAGGCTGTATCCCTAATGATAGCAGTATTTGCTCGCTCATATTTAGCTTCTGAAAACTGTGACTCTTAAATCTTTTTTACATCACTTATGCTAATTCATTTTTTTTTAAAAATTGCATCTGTTGTCTTTTTCCCTCATACTTCCCACTTTTTTCCCTGCCCAATCTAATTGGAAGTCAAATTTCTATCTAGTATACTCCCTTAATGTCTTGTATTTCTGAGAGAGAAAGAAATACAAGGGGGTGCCAAAAAAAAAAAAGTATACAAGTGGACACTTTGGTCAACGTTGCTCAAGCAGTAGTTCACTGTAATCAGAAGTGTCTGGACGCTGATGGTAACCACTTTGAGCACCTCTTGTAATTGCAGAAGTCAAACGTGACTTGTATTCATTTTTTATTATAGGTGTATATTGAGTATTACAATTTTAATACAGTTTGCCTTTCTTAAAATGTGTATACATTTTTTTTTTTTGGCACCCTCTGTATATAGATAAAGGTGACGAGTAGTGGTGGAGTGCCACTAACAGCCACCTTGGCCATATCTTCCTGGATTTTAGTGAAAATACCATTTTAGAGGAATCTCCTGTTACACAATTTCATTTATTGATTTCACCAGTATTTGAGTGCCTTCTAAGATGCACTAGATGTTAAGGAAAGCAAAGAGGACTAAAGTGCACCCGTATCTCCAAGAAGATCACTGGTACATAAACTAACACAGTACAATAATTCCAAAATAATAGAGACATAATACAGAAAACTAGGTGAGCACAGAGGAGAGAGTGACTGACTGCGTGGTGTGATAGAAGGCAGGTTTCACAGTGCAGGTCTGTTTTCTGGAGGTTTTGAAGGATGAGGAATGGGATTAAAGGAGAAGGACATATTAGGCAAAAGCAACAGTAAGTACAAAGGTTTAGATATGTGGAAGACCTATTCAAAGGACAGTGTAAATGGATTGTAGTGTGGTAACAACACCTACTTCCCCATACCGAAAATAGACACTGCTTAATCAGTCATTGTATTTTTGCTGCTAAATTTATAAGCAGCTTCAGACTTCTCCACGGGGTGCTTCAGGCAGTCATTACCAATTATTTGGAGTTGGCACGTGAGGTTAAACCGGTTTGTCTTCTCTGCAGTAGGCATCCACTGCGTCTGGAGCATAGGATGTGTGTGGGAGTGGTGGAGAATGAGACAGGCTGGGGAGGTTATGTGGGCTGGGATCAGATTATGAAGGACTTTTTGTGCCATACCATTGAGTTTGTATTTATAGTCTGTATAGGCAGTGGAGAGTCATGTAAGGATTTTAGCATCAAAATGATGGTAGCAGATGACTTTTTTGGAAAGATAACTATGGGAAGTTTGTAGAACATGGATTGAACTGGTAAAACTGAGGGCAAAGACCCTGTAGGCATTTCATGCTATCATTAAATCTCAGTAGCCTTTAAGTTGCCCAACCAGTAGAATATTATGGCTGTTCAGACAGGAGATGATGGAGGTCTGCATGAAGGCAATAGGAATAGGGAAGAAAAATCAGATTGAGAGATATAGGAAACAGAGCAGCACATGGCTCGTAAGTTTTTGATGAAGGAATCTTGGAAGGCTCTCAGACTTCCTGCCTGGATGGTAGGGAAGGCGGGGAGGGGCAGGATAAGGTCGGAAGATGACTTACACTTGTTGGAAATTAAATTGCCCTGGAAAAAATATTTTTCCTATGGAGTCATGTTGATTCCTACCAAGTTCCTTTCCTCTTGTAGAAGGCTGCAAATCAACTGTTTAATGTCACATGGTAACATGGGAAGAACATAAGAGTAGACTGCAGAAAATGTGGTTTTGATTCTTGGTGCTCACACTTATCACTTAGTTATAACTGCAGGCAAGCCATGTAACCTCTTTGACTCCCTATGTCTTATCTGTAAAATGGAAATAATGTATGTGCAGGCCTTCTCACAAAATTGTTGTGAGATTCAAAATTGCTGTGAGTAAGTTTATATGAGGGCATTTTGTCAACTCATACATACTGCACACATATGTTCTCACTGAGCAATTTCTTACCTTTGTAAAAAGATGAATATTTCGAGATACTTTGGTTCAAGATTGATAAAGAACTTCTAAAACAGTCTTAAATAAATATGCTTGGAAGTCCACAAAATGATTCTTGAGGCTGAAACAATTTGAAGTGTAAGCCTTCATCCCATCATTAAATCTTAGTCACCTTAGGTGCTACACTAGGTATTTAGCATACGAGATGTGGTCACAAAATTTGGTGAATGTTTAAATAAAAAATTAATTTTTTACAATTAAAGATACATTGCCATTAATCCCCCTCAAAATACCCACCCTCACGTCAAACACACTTATCCCATCGCTCTTGCTACTTTCTGAAGTAGTTCTGGAAGTCCTCTTTCGTGAGTGTCTTTACCTCATCCTCCATCATGACAGTGTTCCATGTCACACATCGCATCTGGTATGGCAATTTTTGTCAAATAAAAACATTATGGGGTGTCCTCATCCACCTTATTCACCAGATCTGGCACCATGTGTCTTCTGGCTCTTCCCTAAAGTCCAAATGACCATGAAGGGAAAGCGTTTTGAATCTATTCAGGACATCGAGGCAGCCATGACAGCGCAAAACTAAAGACACTCAACAAAAGAAGACTTCCAGAACTGCTTCGGAAAGGGGCAAGAATGATGGGTTAAGTGTGTTTGAAGCAAGAGGGAGTGTTTTGAGGGGCATTAATGGCAGTGTGTCTTTTACTGTAATAAATTTTTTTAACATTTAAACATTGACCATATTTTTTGATTACACCTCATAGATTGTAATGGGCTGTGAAAAGCCTGGCAGAATGTCAGGAAAAGTTAAATAGTGTTTGACCACCATTTATAGTTTTAAACGATTTCCATGTAAATATTATGTGTTCTTGAATTTGGCTTTTCCTTAACTTTACCACTTTTTAACTTATTTGATAGTCACTTATTAATAATTTAACTTAGCCTCTTAAAATCCTTTGGGGAGTGAAGGGAGCCTCATTTACATTGATAATAAAAATAATGTAAATATAACTTTTCACCTAAACTCTTAGAACCAATTTCATTTGAGATCTGTAAGATAAGATATAGCTTAGATGAAACAGTTGGCCCATTTATTGCCTGATGTGTATAAAATTAAATTTTATTGGTGGGGAATGATTAAAGTTCATTAAATATTTGTTTAATGATAGTTGCTCCCTAACTCTGACCTTTTGTGATTAATGATATATATATTTTATTTGTAATTTAAAGAACTTATGGTTTTACTCATAGGTATAATAAAAATGTATAACTCATGAAGTTAGTTACAGAAAGGTGTTTCTTGAATATGTACATAGTAAAGGTTAAACAACTGAAAGTGTGTGCTTGGGTAGTTTTCATAATTTAAATCATATATACATAATCTTGATAAAGGGTAAGTAACATACTCGGATAAGTGGATATGGATGGCAGTTATGATGCTCTATCTAAAAGAGCTAGAGTTTGGGGATAGAAGTACCTGAGATACCTCTCTGGCAGGTACCTCTTGGCTAGGATGGTCTCATACATGCTCAGATGTCACAGTGGCAGAGGAGAGTCTCAGAATAGACAGAGGTGTGTATAAATGCATGAAAACCAGAATTCTTCAATTGGTAGGAAATATGAGACTGTTTGGGATTGGCACTTGCTAGTCGACCTCTTTTTATGGTTTAATTTGGGGAGATTCCACTCCAAGTTCTCCTTGTTCTTGAAAAATGTGATATAGTGCAATGATCTCAGTGTATTTTTGAGGTCTCATGATATTGAAGCACAATTAATGTTTGAATTAATATCACATGGGAAAAATTTAAATCCAGATCCATACTGTTTACAGAAAGAAACACAACTTCCATTATCCCGTCCTCTAGCAGAGGAGTGTCAGAAATGTGGCATCAGCACTGTGACTCCCTTCTCTTCCCGTGGAAAATGTTGCTAAATGATCACGGGCAACTCCCAATTCTTTAGAAGGTAGCATTCTAGACAGCTACTACCATCCAATTAGAATTGTCACAAGAGAGGAAACCTATTTTCTATACAAGCTTTGAGTTTTGCCAAATTACATAAAATAAAGGTAATATTTGAGTTTTGTTGAAAAATGTTATGCGGAAACTGAAGAAATTATTTTTCAGTGGAAAATTACTTCACATTTAATGATATTCTATGAGATGATATAATGCTTAGTTAACTAAGGTTGCTGAATAGAAAGAGAAAAATAACACTCTCTTTATTTTTAGGAAATTATATTATTAGGAATATAATAATTAGGAAAACTTATTTTTAATATAATTTAGGAAATTATATTATTAGGAATATAATAATTAGGAAAACTTATTTTTAAAACTTCCATTTTAGAACAGGGTCGGTTATAACTTGGTTACTATAGTGCGTGGAATATGTTGGGAGGGCTTGGGGTCTGCACCAAGCTTACTCCTAGATTGGGTGGTGGTGGTAATGGTTGTGAGACCTAACTTCATGGAGGGACAGAAGCCAGGGGTGTTAATTCTGTAAAGCAACCAGCCCCTAAGAAGTCCAGTTGCAGGGCTTGCTCATCTGTTGAGCAAGCAGAACCAGAGGGGTAGACAGTAGCTGCAGATAAGAGCCAGTAAGTGGTCTGTGCTGGGGAAGTCTGGTAGTTGGTTTTAGTCACTGATTTTGAGTCCAAGGGCTAGACTCTAGTCTCTAGGAAGGTGACTGGCAGTAATAAGCCAAGGCTTTCTTTCTTTTTTCTTTTTTTAAGATAAGGGATTAAATTATAGGATTAGGGATACAAAGTACAGACTAGGTCTCAAAAATGAAGGAGAAATTTATGTTTCAGAATTGGGATAAACTTGAGGTTTATGGCAAAGGTGACTTGAGACTGAAGGTCCAGGCTTGGGGAACACGGGCATCAGATGATCTCAAGGAGGGAGAACCTCCTCAGATTCTGACGAGGGACTGTATTCTCCTTGGAGTCTCTATCATAGACATATTGTCTATGAATGAAGAGACGAATGAGTATTTTTTCCAGGACTGACCTGGAAACCGACCTTGAATCAACTCACGCTCTTGTTTAATATCCTCCTGTAGTTTTCCATCAAATCTAAACTCCTTCTACTGTTCTTAAAGGCCTGTGTGATCTATCCGCACTACCCACCTACCAAACGCTTTCAGGGCCTTACTAGATGCTGAGTCCTGGTTCTGGAACAGGTTCTTCCTCTCACTCTGCATTTAGCTGCTACCCAACTTTAAGATCTCTATTTAAATGTCATCTTCTCAAGGAGTCTTGCCTGACTACCCTGAACTGGGTCATTTCTGTCATTTTCTTTCTCTCCCTTTTCTGTCCTTAATATCATTTATTACCAGTTATAATTGTTTGATCTGATTGCTTTTTTGGTCTGTATTCACTAAAAAGTAAGCCCTATGGGGCAAGGACCATGCCTAGCTTGTTCACACTATTTCATCAATGCTTACCAATAGTTTTCAGTAGATGTTCAACAAATATTTATTGAACGAATGAGGGGGCCGGAGGGGAGCTGGCAGGAGAGCAGGGTATATTTATTGCTATCTTTCAGTTTCAGCATGAAAAAGAACATACTTTCACGTGATCGAAAGAGCCTAAACATTGCCCAGAGTTTGGTCACATAGGATAAATTTGGAGAGTAATTCTGAGAGCTGTTTATTCATCCTAAAAATTGCAGGGGTTCTGTGTCTTTTCGGTGGGCATAGTTTACTTTTGCTTATTTAGTTAATTTGAATCATATTGATAATGTGACTATGATAATCAGTCATATGCTGAAGTTTCTACTCCAAAGACTGCTAACTACCTTAATTTAACAGTATTATTTACCTACATAAACATCTGTGAATTTTTTTCTGAATCTGTGCCTTAATATCCACCAAATAATTGTGTGGTTCATCAGAATTTGTGATGGCCATTTCAGAGAGTATTCTGTGTAAGGTGTAATCTTGAACATCCAAGGCTATGAGCAGCCCTACTAGGGTGTGTTTACTGAAATCTCCTCCCTGGTAATTTGTTGAGCATACCTGCTGAATGGAATTATCTGATTATTAACATTTAAGATTGAAAATGTCTACTGAAGATGACAATGTTGTCTTAGCTGATGAGTTCTTTATGACAGACATTTTATATTAGGACTACTTGTATTATACAACTTCCAAAAAAGCCATGTATTTCCTAGCTCTGTCTTCTAAAAGAGAGAGAAGCAACAAAAATCCATTTTGCAAAGGCTCACCTAGCCCATTCCCCCTCAGAGGAACCAGGACTGCTTAGGAAATTGGCTGACCCCAGGGCTGGGACAGGGAAATTATAAGATAAGCTGGAACATCTTTTTGCACCAAAAAGTAATGAAGTGCTCAAAGAATGATAGAGTGATGTGAAAATGGCACGAGTCCTATGAAATAACTTGTTTCAGTGACCTCTATTATAAAACTGAAAATGCTTTCCTATGAGAGTACCAAAAATTTTTGTGAGAGTGCACAACCACTTATGGTTATTCAGTTTGAACTGGTGACTAAGTTATGGGAATATGGAAAGGTGGTTAAGTATGAAGTGCCTGACCACCTACACTACTCTGCCACCCAAATCCCTGCCCAGACTCTGACCTAAGAATCAGAAAAATTCCAATTACATGACAGCAGAGCTTAAAGGAACCTTGGAAATGATCTTGCCCAATCTATTTGTTTTATAGATGAGTAATCTGAACCTGATGAGTCAAATGACTTGTACAAAATGGCAGAGTGAAAAGTAGACTCCAAGGCTCCTGACCCCCTATCATGAGTATTGGTGTAGATGTAGTTATCTTGTTCCTGTATTCCCACTTGCAGGGATCAGTGGGGTTAGAGGAAGGGATTGCAGGGGTGCTGTCCCAGCTACCTACCATTTATAATATGGGAAAATGGCGAAATACATTCCTTGATTTAACAGTTGGAAATTGCCAACAGCTAAAAAGAGCCCCAAGGGATTTTCATTTGAAAACTTTCAAGTCTTTCATCAATGACTGGCCACCTCACTTTATAGAACCAGACCTAAGGAATCCCTCTAAGCCCTGGAATACTACAGCTTCACTTTGTACAATTCAGTAACTTAAGCTGATGATATCTAGATCTAATCAAGATTTTAGATTATTAAATGCAGTGAATTTGTCCTTTCAGTGAAATAACTTTATTGACTTTTATTAGGTTGAGTTTAATTAGAATGCTAAATTAACTATGTGATGATGTAAAATAAAAGGAAATAACTGAAATGATTTTAAACATTAAGTTTCAAAATATTTCAACATCATCAAAGATAGAGGGATGATTTGCAAAGCAAGGCAAAACTTCAGTGTTTCTCAAAAGGAATGAGCATTTTAATAATGTGTAAGAATCAAGGCTGTGTTTTAGACCCTTCTTTTTAACTCATTCTGAAATATCTGATATGCTCTTAAGATTTACTAGACTAGTTCCCAGGAAATAGAAAAACCTATGTCTTCTTATGAAGAGCTTTAGAACGGTTTTAAGAAACAAACTATGAGGTGTGATAAAAAAATACTGTGAATGTTTACATTAAAAAAAATTTTTACCGTAAAAGACACATCGCCATTAATGCCCCTCAGTATAGTCCTCCTCAATTTGAACACACTTATCCCAACTTATCCCATCGTTCTTGCCACTTTCTGAAGCAGTTGTGGAGGTCCTCTTTTGTGAATGTCATTAGTTGCACTGTCGTAGCTGCCTCTATGTCCTGAATTGATTCACAACGTTTTTCTTTCATGGCCATTTTGACATTGGGGAAGAGCCAGAAGTCACACGGTGCCAGATCTGGTGCATAAGGTGGATGAGGACACCCCATAATGTTTTTATTTGACAGAAATTGCCGTACCAGAAGTGATATGTGACACAGAGCGAGCGTTGTCATGATGTGAGATGAAACTGTTTAACCATTTCATGTTAATGCGTTGTTCGTTATCCGTGATTTACGCCATACTTTAAAACAGCTTCTCTCAACTGTAGCTCACACCCAACTGACTGAACCAAACAAATTGAAACTTATTACTGTTACTAAGGTTCGATGTGCCACTTCCCTTATTGAAGATCCCTGCCTTTCTGTTGGATGGCACTTGGCAACAGCTTTCACTGTATTTTGTGATCACACCTCGTACATCCACGTACTCTGAAAGAGGTTACTTTCTGTTTAAGCTTGTCTTGCTTGATACCATATTTTTCTCTCCTTCCTCCCTTCTTCCTCCTATACAGAGTAGAAACTCAAATGTTTGCTGAGAGGTAGTCTGTGCCTTTCTTTCAGCTATTTCTGTCCACAATACTTTTGTAAGTTAAATTACCATTTCTGTAGAAGTCAAGTATAATTAATCTACCAAAAGCACAAATGTTTTGAGAAGTCATATATAAATAAAAGATAATATATGATATATATATATAACTTTATAATATATATTATATAACAATAAATTAATATATAAATAAGTTATATATCAAACCCTAGTACATAAGCCCATGTATATTAAACTCATTTTATCTATACATGTAATCATTATGACTTATAAATCATTTTTAATTCACAGAACCAAAGGTTCCTCTTTTTTTTCCTGGTCTCAGTTTCAGCCAGAAACTGAGATCTTCAATTTCACATTAAGATCCTTAGGTCATCAGAAATTGTGGGTTTCAACTTTATTTTCATTTTAAGACTTGAGAGGCGTATAAAAAACCATTATGATATTTTTGGTGGTATCATAGACTATAAAGTGTATAAATTCTGGTTAAGCATTAAAAAAATCATAGACTGGGCAGCCAGATGGCTCAGTTTAGAGCGCGAGCTCTGAAGAACGGGGTTGCCAGTTCGATTCCCACATGCTCCAGTGAGCTGCGCCCTCCACAACTAGATTGAAGGACAACGACTTGGAGCTGATGGGCCTTGTAGAAACACACTGTTCCCCAATCTTCCTGAATTAAAAAAGAAAAAATCATAGACTGATAGAACAACCACTCTGGGTTAGGTGCAGGGATAGTAGGCTGGGTTGAGGAAGGAGGTAAGGAGGCTAGTGTTGGTGGAGGGAAAAAGGTGGGGGTAAATGTATATTTGAATTTAGGATAATGAAATTCGAGAAGTGTAGACTGGGGAAATTAAAATTTTTAGTACCCAATATAAATGTTACCTATTCTTTCTGTTAAAACTATTTAATAAATGATTCTCCTGCAAAATAGCTATTTTTTAAAATTAAAAAGTATGTCTAATCACCCAAATTGACAAATAAATAGTTGTACAAATTCCTTAGTATTATGTCTCAATGATGTAGAGAAAATATTAATGTTGGTGTAGCTATATTGTTCAGTTTAGTTATTCTTTAGGTGATCTTTTATTGGAAGAATTATTAGATTAATTATATTGTTTTGTCTAATCATATATTTTAAAAAATCATATATTAAAGAAAATAAGAGTTTGGAACATTTCTACTTTCATTGAAATGGTCTCTGTACCTTTAAATTGGAAATATATTTGGGGAAAAGCCCAAGAATCTTTTAAAGATTTTGAAAGGTATTTCAAAGTATTTTAAAAGGCACTTTCAAGAAATATTTTAAAGTATTTTAAAAAGAAAGTAAGACTTTACAAGTATTTTTATTTTGCTTTCATTAATTTGTATATATGCAAGTTAAATATGTGTATGTGTTTTAGCTCTGTTACAATTGAGCATATTCTTCACATCATTTTCTTTTATTATTTTCTTAAAACTTAAATCTCTAAGCAAGACCTTCTAAAATATTTGATCATTTTAGCACCTTTTATCTGCATTGATTTTTCATAAATAAAGCCACGACCAGAATAGCTCAAATCTTTTTTTTTATTGGGGAATATTGGGGAACAGTGTGTTTTTCCAGGACTCATCAGCTCCAAGTCAAGTGTTTTTTTTTCTTTTTTCAATCTTGTTGTGGAGGGTGCAACTCACTGGCCCGGTGACCTTGGTGTGATGAGCACTGCTCTCTAAGCAACTGAGCCACCCGGCTGCCCCTCAAATATTTTTATCGATGATAAAAAAAGCTAAAATCGAATCAGTGTGCAGGTGCAAAGTTGCTGGCTGGGGCCTGGGCTGGGAGTGGAGTTGAAGATAGTAGTTTGGTTTTGGACTTGGTGACAGAACTATCTGGGTTCAAAACACTGGGCGGAAAACCTTTGTTAGGGGCCCAGCCAAGAACAAGGCCCACGAGATTGCCAGTGGTGTCCATGACTTTCAAGTGGCCCTCAGCTGACCGCTTTCATAGTACCGGGTGCTGTGGAGGGACAATCATCCTGGGGACCTTGTACATGGTGGTAAACCAATTGGTGGCAATTTTGGCTACTGTGGAGGTAACTCATCCAAATTCAATGCCAGTTGTCAACATTCTCTACGAAGTCATTGGCAATTATTACTCATCTGAGAGAATGGCTGATAATGCCTGTTCGTTTTGCTGTCTCTGTTCTTATGTTTATAATCAGTTCATTGCTGGCATATGGGGCCATTTCTTATCAAGGGAATTGGCTTATTCCATTCTTCTGTTACTGGCTTTTTGACTTCATTTTCAGTTGCCTGGTTGCTATCAGTTCTCTCACTTATTTGCCGAGAATCAAAGAATATCTGGATCAATTACCTGATTTTCTCTATAAAGATGAACTCCTGGCATGGACTCGAGCTGCCTCCTGTTTATTGTTCTTGTGTTCTTTGCATTATTCATCATTTTTAAGGCTTATCAACTGTGTTTGGGACCACTATAGTATATCAACAACAGAAACATGCCAGAGATTGCTATGTATTCTGCCTTTGAAGCACATCCATAGTATGTTTTGCCAGTCAATGAAATGGCAGTGAAAATGCCTGCAAAACAACCACCGCCTCCTTACATCCTGCCTGAAGAAATTCTGCCTTTGTCAATAAACCCTATACTATCTTGTCTTGTTTATTTTACAGAATGCTTCAATACAGGGCTCTTCAAACTTGTTTGATATAAACTATATTTTCCTTTATTTAAACATTTCAAACATGAACAAGCTTTTTGGACATCTATTAAAAGTCAGGTTTTTGTTTTTTGCTTTTTTGTTAAGTCTATTTTATTTTAGTAATTTTTGCAGATAGTCTAGGTTAAGCAAGAGCAAAGTGCCATTGTTTGCCTTTAATTAGGGGGTGGGAACGGATATTCTCTACACATTTCCTTTTTTACCTTTGCACTTTCTTTATATAATAGCTTGCATTTTGGTTATTTGCTGCCCTGGATACTTTCAAGAAGGATGAATTAAATATGCAGGGTGAGTGAGTTGGGTATAAGAGCTGGACTTTTCAGTCATCAAAACAGGAAAAATATATAACATTTTAAGGACTGTGGAAGATAATGGTTGCATGTTTCTAATATGTATGTGTTTCTCTCTTTGTGATAAGATGCTTTAATAAATCTCTTAAAATTAAGAAAAGCTAAAATCCTTTGAAAGTAACTCTTTGTATTTTTATTACAGGTAAATTGGGATATTCACATTGTACAGAAACAGAGGTAAGAGAAATGCTCAAATATTTCTTAGTAAAGCAGTTTTGCAGTCCTATGTAGACTAACTTTGAGTACTGAACTATGTCACCATGAGTTTTCAGTGTTCTGGTACTGTGTTTCCCTGAAAATAAGACCTAGCCGGACAATCAGCTCTAATGCGTCTTTTGGAGCAAAAATTAATATAAGACCTGATGTTATATTATACTATATTATATTAACCCGGTATATTATATTGTATTATATTATATTTTATTTTATTATATTATACCCAGTCTTAAGGTCTCATATTAATTTTTGCTTGAAAAGACGCATTAGAGCTGATGGTCCAGCAAGGTCTTATTTTCGGGGAAACATGGTAAGAATGTGTTGAGAGGAGGTATACATCTCTCATGTTTAAGAAGAGTAAAATGTGAAGAATAGTCAGTTACCTTGTCCATATTTTTAAAATATAAGGGAGTGTTATAAAGATTAGCTTAATAATAGTTTAAAATTTTTCTTGTGTTATTTGTGAAATTGAGTTAGCTATGGTTCAGTTTAAGTTTTTTTTTGCCCCATAATCCACTCTAATGTGTCATAACAAATAAAATCATTTAAATATTTTGGACTCCTATGGATCTACATTGGTGTAGGAAGAAAATAGGAACTTGGAAGTTGTATTTCACTAAAATTAATAATGAATGAATTGCTTTGTTACTTGTGTAAATAGGATTATTGATTTTTAATAATTTAAATAATATAATTAAAAATTCAGATTGTGAAATTTAAGAAATGTCCACATACTTCTGTGTGTTCCTTGCAGGAATTTCAAGGATAACATGAAATAGGAGGGCAGCATCCATGAGTTATGTATGTGTGGTGGTCTTTTTTGGAGCTGTTGCATCATCCTTACTTTGGAAGTAGAGACAATTTTTTCCAAATTAGCTCTAAAAATAGGCCAGAACTTAATATTTTTATATTGCGAAGATTTTTGATGTACTGTTCAATATGCTATGAAGGAGTGGGATTTGATTTGAGTCAAAGGCATAAGTTCTATCTATGGTTTCTGATGTGTGTCTTTCTAGCTATGTAATTTTGAGCAAGTAATTTTTTCTTTCAGAATTTGGCTTTCTTATCTACAAAATGTTAGTGATAGTCCCTGTTAACCGCATGGGTTGTGAAATTTTAAAAAGATAATATATGTGAAAATGTTTTATAAACCCTTAAGACACAATTTTATATACGGGGGGTTCCAAAGAAATGTATACAAGTGGACACTTTGTCAGTGTTGCTTAAGCAGTGGTTTGCCGTAATCAGAAGTGTCTGGACGCTGATGGTAACCACTTTGAGTACCTCTTGTAGTTGCAGAAGTCAAACATGACTTGTATTCATCTTTTGTTATTGGTGTATATTGAGTATTACAATTTTAATACAGTTTTTCTTTCTTAAAATGTGTATACATTTTTTTGGCACCCTTTGTATATATGTATATATATCAAGATGATACAAATATAGTCAGCATTCAACTGCATTTAGGTAATGAAATGTGAGGATTTTACATATGAGGCACTAGTAGTCATGTCTCATTATTCTGTCGTATGTTGTACTGACATAAAATCAACATGGTTGTAACATTTTGTTTAGTGCTTGCTTTGTACAGGAGTGTCACTTTATCTTATCTCCTAGCCCTTATCATTTGATCCGTAACTTACTCTGGTCACCAAAAGAATTGGAACCTAAACTGAAGTCTTTTCCAGATTTTTTTGTGTTTTTTTTGGTATAACTATTTGAAGAGGGAAAATCATAAGAAAATGAAAATTTCAATCTGATATTTAGATTACAAAATATGTTCGGGGTATTTTCTAGGAGTAACAGTGGTGGTTACATCTGGGAAAGAGATTGGGATTGTGAATGGTGATTTATGTATATTTGGATTTAAAAAATGATGTCTCTGTATATACTTTGGTAATCAAAATAATAAAAAGGAGGGGCAGCAGAGGCAGTGGGAACTTTTCAAGAAATTTGGTGACTTGAGAGAAGGAGGAAAGAACTTAAGTAGGAAATTTTGTTCCTTTTTTTTTTTTGGGGGGGGGTTAGGGATGTAGATAGTACATTTGGTGGTGGTGGTAAAGGAGCCAAGAGAATGAGACTGGAGTCCAAATTAGAGAGTGGATGTTTGCTCAAACCAGATTTAAGGACTATGTCTAGAGGAAGATGGCTTGACTAGAGCAGTGGTTCTCCTGTGGGAGGGATCTGGGGGCGGGGCGGGGGGGGTGTTCTTGACACGCTTTCAGTGTCAAATTATTTTCGAAGTAATGCCAAGACATTATTTGCCTTTCTACTTTCATTGTCTCAATAGTGTATCATTGTCTCAAGAGTGTACCATGGAGTTGTCAGAGGCCGTGTGACTGTGCAACTGACTATAATACCAAACTGCAGAAGCAGATAGGGGATCTAGCCACCTTTTATTAAGCATGACCTTCAAGTGTTTTGCCAAAATGTAAAATAATACCAACCTTCTCACTATTTTTTTGAAAACAATTTTTCCTTAAAAATGTTACTGATATTACCATGTTTAACGTTATTTTAAAACAGTTTAATTTAAGTGATTTAATTAAAAGCTAAGTTTTAATTTCTAATACAGTAAATGTTGATATCTTACAGATCACATAAACAAAAGTTCCTTGGACTCTTCAGTAATTTTTTAGAATGTAAAAGGGTCCTAAAAACTAAAGAGTTTGAGAACTGTTGGGTTGGGGCATGATGGATAGCGGAGGTGCTTCTTCCTGAGAAGCAGAATTGAGGGTTGAGAGGTAAAACCAGAGCCCTGAGGTAGACAGTGGGAAGTTGAGGGAATCCTTGATACATGGATTTAAGCCAATCTTTTTTGTCAATGAGAAGACGGGGTCATCTTTGAGAGTGAGATTATACTGGATCAGAAAGGTGATTGCTAGAGTCTCTTTTTGCCCTTAAATTGTTTTTCTATTGAGAAAAGAGATTCCCAGTTCTTTTGTAAGTTAAAAGACTGATTAAGCTCTTCTGGCATTCAGTCCAAACCAATAGAGAGGCTGCTCACAAGTTGAGTAGATGAGTAGAAGTGTGAAGGATCTTGGATGAAGCGGAATAGCATATCACCAGTTCCACATGGTAGTGCAGGCTCACATTGGCCTTTCTGAGTTGGAAGGGCTTTTGTTGGGAGGAGGCTGTATGGAGGGTGTTTGTGCTGGAGAACAGAAAGATGGGTTGTTGTGAATGTAGAGCATTTAGCATAAAGCCTGCTTTAATGGATGCAGCATATTGTTATTCTTAGTTGGGAGGTGTAGGGTTTCCTGGGAGGAAGGTGGGCTCGTGGACCCACTAGGAGCCTCAGGGTAACTGTAAGGGAAAACCGAAGCCCTTCATTTTTCTGGGGCTGTAGGACTCTCAAGACATATGGTTGAAATACATAACTTTAAGTTCCACTATTTTTATTTTAATGGTTTTTGTAGTACATAAAACTCATGGTATGGATTATTTTCTAGTTTTACTTATAATTCTCTTTTTAATACTTTTCATAAAAACCAAACAAAATTATGACTTTAGAGAAAGCAAGGAGACCATACATAGGCATTTGATCAACTTTTATGTGATCTTGTCCTTCAAGATTAGCTTAATGTTTCTTAAAATCAAGTACAGTTGACCCTTGAACAATGCGGATTAGGGGTGCTGGCCCCCTGCAGTCGA
Source organism: Rhinolophus ferrumequinum (assembly GCF_004115265.2). Classification (NCBI taxonomy): domain Eukaryota; kingdom Metazoa; phylum Chordata; class Mammalia; order Chiroptera; family Rhinolophidae; genus Rhinolophus; species Rhinolophus ferrumequinum. The sequence continues at coordinate 5,607,188 of NC_046302.1, forward strand.
AAATCTGTGCATAACTTTTGACTCTACAGTTGGCCCTTCCTATCTGCAGGTTTCTTATCCACAGATTCAACCAGCCGTGGGTTGAAAACAGTATTTTCCATTCGTGGTTGGGAAATGCAGCTGGGACTGTGGTTAGGAAAGCAAAAATACTGTTTTCTATCTGCAGTTCGTTGTATCCATGGATGCGAAACTGTGTTTAAGGGCACCCTCACAGTTCTAACCCATGTTGTTCAAATGTCAACTATATTTTTCTTTCTCACTGGAAAAAATTTTAACATACTTGATTATACTAGTATTTTCCAGCATTTAAACTCATGAGGGAAATCTTTCATATAATTTGTTTTAAAAGACATGCAAAAGGCAATTTAATTTTTCCCTACAACTTTTTTTCCCCTCATTTTTTGAAGGTACAATTTACCTACAGTAAAATTTAACATTTTTAGTTACAGTTCTTTGTGTTTTTACAAATACATTCAGTTGTGTTAACTATACCCACAATTAAGTTCTATCACTTCCAAAATTACCCTCGTTCCTCTTGTAGTCATTCCTTCCCCTCCCTCCAGCCCTTGGCAACCACTGGTCTGTATTTTGTCCCTCTGGTTTTGAGAAGTACATGTAGTTTAAACAGTGTGTTGCCCTAACTTTTCCCTCTCTAGAATGGCTCACAGCCCAGACTGGTATTTATAAACTCTCAACTGACTGACCTGTACATGTGGGTACTTATCTGTCAAGAAAGCAGTCCTGATCCATAGTTTAGGGGGAGCTTTCACCCCATTTTACAAGTTTTTCCTACTGCCATCATTTAAGTAGTTTTGTGAGTTATACTCTTATAGTTGAAGAAAATTGCTAAGCAGTTAATACTAAAACATAAAGGATTTGAATTTTCAAGTATTTTAATTGAGGCTTTTTCATTGTTTTTAGCTTTCCAAATTTCGTCACATTCCTGTCTTCTATTAACCACCACTAATTATGAAGCACTCAGAGGCCCTTTCCCTTTAGTAGGAAAGAAGGTTAAATGAATAACTAAAACAATCCTGGTGTTCCCCTTGGTTGATTAGCTGTATTTTAAGTACAATAGGTTAAAACATTATATAAAGTTACATTAACTTTTGCCAATACTTTACTCTTTATAGAGCTAGTTTATAAAAATAGTAGCATAGCAGAAATATTTAAGCTTTACCGAGGGGAATTATTAAAAAGATTCATGTTCACATCTTAGAAATAAACTTCATATATACTGTACATAAATACTTTGTTTCATTTCTACATGCATCTTTAAAAAATACTACTTTAGAGCTTACTACATGCTAAGTACTGTTGTAGACATTAACTAATTCTCAGAACAAATTTATGGAGTAGATGCTGTTATTATTTGCATTTTAGAAATGAGAGCTAAAGTATGGAGAGGTTAAGTAACTTGCACGAGGCCATATAGCCAGTATGTTGCAGAACCACTTCTCTTTACCTTTTGTGTTTGTCTTATCCAGCCTTTATTTATCTGCAATGTAAGGTATTTGCATAACACTGATAATTTAGTGCCCCATTTGGGACAGTGAAATGCCTGAGTGTCTGTATTCTGTGTATGCCTCTTATCTGTGACTATTTCAATTCCTGCCATTACAGAGCCAGGGACTGTGTTCCTGCAGTAAACTGAGCGAAGGAGTGAATTTAGTTCATGAACCTTCAACCCTAGTGGTTAGGTGACTGTAGCGTTCTGTACTAACGTAATTCTGAATTACTCAGAACTACTCAAGAATTGTTCTATATATTTGATCTTCCTGGGAAATTAGACTAGAATTAGTCTGCTTTGTGAGGGAACCCACGACTCATTTTGAGAATAAGCCAAGAAATATACCAGAGTTAGAATCTTGGACTTATTCCATTCTGGTTATATATATTAATAGTTTTTGACCTAACTGGATCAAATGAAAAATTTTTATGTTTCCTGAGCAGCCTAAAATAAACTATGTGGGTGTTTGCTGTTTTAACACAGGCTATAATATTAAAAAATGTCTCTTTTGCCTTTAGTTAAATCAGCCCACTGCACTTTGATTTTACCTCTGGCTCATGTAGATTAATTGTAATAATTGGATGAGTAATGCCTCTTTTAATTAATATTTGATAGCCCTTAGTTAATTTTAAAAGTAATACAAAAACCTAACATGAAGGAAGTATCTAATATTTTAACAAGAATATTTGTATCTGTGCACAACTTTAGCTGCATAATGAGCCTGTTTTGTGTGGTTGTGAAATAGTACTGATACCAAATTAAGTAGATCTTCGAATTGCTAGGAGAAACAAAAAGACCATTATACTATGGGATCTGCTCTTTTAGCAGAAGGCTTTGTTCTTAAATTGTACTTTAAGGGTTTATAACTGGAATTTCATGAAAAGAAGTTAAAATGATGTGTTCTACAAAAGGAGTGGAAGAATAAGCTTTATTAACTGCTGGTAACAGCATTTTCTCCTAGTGGGTAAAAGGAACAGGATAGATGCTCACATTCTACTTCCTGTCTTTTTGGATGAAGGACCCCAAACATGCCTGAATTTACATGGCCATTTGATTGATATTAACTTACATGGTCTGAAAATGGGTTTGTGTGAGTAAATTGTGTCTACTTTTGAGTTTCTGCTTCTGGGTGTTGTCAGTATTAGTAGAGGTTGGTAGTGAGGTATTATTGATGTGATAAGTAATCTCACTTAGATTTCATGTATCATCAGATATCATCAGATGGAGACTGGAGGCATTATGATAGTTACTTGGCACATTTAAAATTTATTTCTCCCTCCTTCCCTGCCTCCTTTTTCTCTTTCGCCCACTCTTCTCCTCTCTGTGCCTCAGATAACATTTATTACCAAAATGGCATTTTAGTGTTACAGTCATAGATGTCTTGAATACAGGGTTTGACCATAGGATACAAAATTTATACTAGTGTTTCTTTGTATAGTTTTAGTGTATTTGCAGATCAATGATAGTTATATATACATGTCTGGCAAAGGATTTTGGAATAACCAAAATTATCTGGGGGTAAACATTTTATTATTATTATTATTATTATAATTATTATTATTTTAAAGTTTATTTTGACATAATACAGTTTATGTCTTTTTTTTTAAAGATTTTATTGGGGAAGGGGAACAGGACTTTTATTGGGGAACAGTGTGTACTTCCAGGAGTGTGCCAAGTCAAGTTGCCGTCCTTTCGATCTTAGTTGTGGAGGGCGCAGCTCAGCTCCAGGTCCAGTTGCCGTTGTTAGTTGTAGGGGGCGGGAGACGAACCGACAACCTTGTGGTTGAGAGCCTGCGCTCCAACCAACAGAGCCATCTGGCTAGTCCAGAGCTGAGCGGCAGCTCATTGACTTCATTCTAGTTGTGGAGGGTGTAGCTCGCTGACCCATGTGGGAATCAAACCGGCAGCCCCATTGCCCAGAGCTCGCCCTCTAACCAACTGGGTCACCCATCCGCCTCAACGTTTTAGTATTAAAGGAGCGGAAAGTTTACCTTTCAGATAACTTAGGCACCTCTAAGTACTTTGATAATGGAGTAGAACATTTTCTTAATAATTTGCTTTATCATGGGGCCATATCAGTCTGCCTTAATGAAAAATTTAAAATTTAAATGTTTTAATAATATAAAACTTAGTGTTTTTCAGTATATAATACAGTACTGACAGGATCAAAGTGGGAGGGGGCTAGATTTCTATTTCCTTTTCCAAAGTACAGTTCACCCTTGAACAGAGCAGGGGTTAGGGACGCTGACTCCTGCGTAGCTGAAAATCCTTATATAACTTTTAATTCTGCAATTGGCTTTTTGCATTCATGGATTCAACCAACTGCAGATCACCGTGGATGTGAAACCCATGAATTTGAAGGGCCGATTATATTTATTGAAAAAAAATCTGAGTATAAGTGAACCCACACAGTTAAAACCTGTGTTATTCAAGGGTCAACTCTACCTTTGTTCATTTGTTGAAATGATGTATACTTATTTTAAAAATTAAAACATCACACTAAGATACAGAGAAGAGAGTAAAAATTACTTCATACCCTACTATCTAATATAACAGCTGTTTAGAATATTCTTCTAGACATCTCTTGCCACATATATGGTAATAAAGTTGACTTATTCATTGAGCATCTGTTCTGTGCTACTCTTAGGAATACATGCATCTTTGCATAAAAGACAAATTTAGGTTCAGGGAGTTAGCCAGGCTGAGGGAAGGGGTTTAGATACATCAGGTGGGACTTTTCAGGCAGAAGGACATAATAGGACTCAGAGAGTAATTGTTTTTGAAACTGATAGAACTTTGGGACATCTGAAGCATAGAGAATGTGAGGGAGAGTTGTAGGAAATGTAGGTAAGATAAGGTGGTACCCTATCGTACAGACCATTTTAAAGATTGGAATAGGACCAATTTCTCTTCAAGGGAGGAAACATTTCTTTCTGAAATTTTCTTCTATTTTGTAGGGTCGTTCCTTTGATACGTATTCTTCATTTGCTGTTTGTTTATGTTCTTTTTGCATTTATGCATTCATTTTTCATCAACTTATGCATCATTTAATTAAATTGTTGTTGTAATCACATAAGTACAGTTGTATAAATGGGTTTGGAAACAAGCCCAACTGACCTGTGGTAAGCATACAGCTCCCCTTACTTAAATGCACTGGTGACCTACTTATGTCTAAGTTGTCATGGAGATCAGTCAGTATGATCTATAGAGGGACTGTGGAGTGTGAGACAGGACAAGTCAGCTAGCTAAAGGCTGATTAAGAGAGTTTCTGATGTTCAGTATGGTGTCAATTGACATCTTCCCTCAATTGGTAGAGATTTTACTGTAGTTGGCAGATACTGTAAAATACAGTTTAAAAAAAACACTATCAGTAAAAATTAGGTAATTTACTTGGTGTTGTGTGTAATTACCTAATTTCTTTTGATGATGGTGTTTCTTAATTTTTTGTGAGAGCTTTATTGAGATGTAATTCACAAACCATACAAGTCAACATTTACAGTGTGCAATCCATTGATTTTTGGTATAGGTATATTCACAGAATTATGCAACTATCACCACAATCACTTTTAGAACATTTTTGTCACGTCTAAAAGAAATCTGGTATGCTAGCTATCACCCCCCGTCCCCTCACTATTCCCCCTCCAACCACTCATTTACTTTTTGTCTCTATATTTGCTTATTCCTGACATTCAAAACAAGTGAATCATATATGTGGTCTTTTTGTAACTGACTGATTTTCACTTAACATAATGTTTTCAAGGTTTATTCATGTACCTCATTCTTTTCACTGCTGGATCATATTTTGTTTACGCATTCATCAGTTGATGGACATTTGAGCTGTTTCCACATTTTGGCCATTATGAATAATGCTCTTGTAAATATTCTTGTATTAGGTTTTGTGTGGACATATGTTTTCATTTTCTCTTAAATATATATGTAGGAGTAGAATTGTTGTGTCAACTGGTAACTCTATGTTTTAACTTTTGATTAACTGCCAAACTGTTTACCAAAGTAGCTCTAATATTTGACATTCTCACCAGCAGTGTATGAAGGTTTTGATTTCTCCACATCTTTGCCAACACCTGTTAATTGTGTTTTTGATTCTAGCCATCCTGATGGGTGTAAAATGGCATCTCCTGGTTTAGATTTGCATTTCCCTGATGACTAATTATGTTGAGCATGTTTTCATGTGCTTATTGGGCATTTGTACGTCTTTGTAGTTATATTTGTTTGGATCTTTTGCCCATATTTTAATTGTTATTTATCTTTTTATTATTGAGTTGTAATAGTTCTTTATATATTCTAGATAATCACATATATGATGTGCAGATATTTTCTCCCATTGTGTTAGTTTTCATTTTCTTGATGGTATCCATTCAAAAACAAAAGTTTTTGATTTTAATGAATACCAATACAGCTGTTTTTCCTTTTTTTGTTTGTTGTTTTGGTTAAGAATCTATTGCCAAATCCAAGATCATGAACATTTACCTCTACATTTTTTCTAAGGGTTTTATAGTTTTGGCTTTTATACTTAGGTCTTTGATCAATTTTCAATTAATTTTTGTATATGGTATGAAGTAAGTAAATTCAGTTTTGTATATGGTATGAAGTAAGTAAGGGTCCAGCATCATTCTTTTGCATGTAGATATCTAGTTGTCCCAGCATTATATTTTGAAGAGACTTTTTCCCCCATTGAATGGTCTTGGTACCCTTGTCAAAAATCAGTTGACTGTAGGTGTATAGGTTTATATCTGGAGTCTCAATTCTATTTTGTCGTGCCAGTGCCATGTTGTCTTGAATATGATTGCTTTGTAGTAGGTTCTTAAATCTGGAAGTGTGTGAGTCCTTTAACTTTGTTCCCCTTTTTCAAGATTATTTTGGCTCTTCTGGGTCCCTTGCATTTCCATGTGAATTTTAGAATCACCTTGTCAGTTCTGCAAAGACACTGGCTGGGAATCTGATAGGGATTGCCTTGAATCTATAGACAGCTTTGGGTAGTATTGCCATTTTAACAGTGCTGACTGAGCCTTCCAGTCCATGAACACAGGATGTCTTCCCATTTGTTTAGATCTTATTTCATTTCTTTCAACAATGTTTTATAGTTTTCAGAGTGTAAGTTTTGCACTTCTTTTGTTACATTTTTATTGTTAAATATTTTATTCATTTTGATGCTATTATAAACGGAATTGTTTTCTCAATTTCATTTTTGGATTGTTCATTGCAAGTATTCAGAAGTACAATTGATTTTTGTGTAATGATTTTTGTATCCTGTAACCTTGCTAAATTCATGTATTAGTTTTAATAAATTTTATTGGTTTTTAGTATATTCCCTAGAATTCTCAGCTGAGAATTGAAATAGCTTTACTGATTCATTTCCAATTTGTGTGCTTTTTATTTCATTTTCTTGCTGTTTTTAAAAATTATTTATAGGAACTCAAAGTCAGAGAGTGGAATAATCCCCCAAACTATTTAAATAATTTATTTCAGAACTGTTTTATGAGAGAATATTTAAATATTTGAATGTTGAATCAGGGACTTTTGAGAGAATGTTTATATAATTTATATTTTAAGTTGAAATATAAATTTCTTTGTGTTGAAACAAACTTTAGTTTGGCCCACTGTAACTGAATTTCAAGCTGTCTTTTGTTTCCCTTTAGGATCATTTTTTATTTAGAAGATCAACTTTATTACAAGAGTAATTTCTAGAATGTAAAGTTAAAAGGTGTAGATAGATGGCTTTCAGACTAGGAGTTGATGACTGACTTTAGTTGTTGAACTCCCATGTTTATGTTCACAGAGGCTTTGTCTGACATAACGGCTTATTTTTCTTCAGCAACAGAAAATTCATGAGACAGGATTGTGACCTTCACATTTGTGGATAATTAATAAGTACCTTATCTTGTAAGGTAGTTAGAATTTACTATCTGGGGGGAAATTCTCATGGATAAATAGAGATCTTAAGAAAATGATGGGTTGTGAAAGGGAGGAGGAATTATGGGTAAAAATGTAAAAACTTTCCGTAATTCAGCCATCATTTGTTGAGCACTTGCCATTTACAGACTCCGTGCTAGTAAGCATAGGGAACACAGTGCTATCCTCAAGAATTTTCATGTTGTCTAGAGTTTTGCCTTTATAAAATGAATACAGTGGTACCTTGGTTTTCGAACATCTCTGTTTACGAACATTTCGGTTTGTGAATGTCGTAAACCCGGAAGTAAATGTGTCGGTTTTCGAACATACCTCGGAATTTGAACATGTCACGCGGCTTCCACTGAGTGCAAGATCCTGAGGCCTAGCTGTTGGCTGTTTTCAAACGTTTCAGAACTCGAATGATCTTCCAGAGCAGATTATGTTCGAAAACCGAGGTACCACTGTAAAAAGAATTGTTGGTTTATTAGTAATCTTAACAAAAAGTAGCCCATGAAGATGTTACTGAATAAGAGAACAGAACCTGAGCTTGTTTAATCAGTCCACTTTCTTACCTAGTTTGGCTCTCTTCTTCCCTTAGGTTTTGAATTGTAATGCTTGGTCAATTCTGAGACTCCACCTTGCCTAAAGTAGGAAATGAACACAGTGCAGTAATCAAAAGTATTTTAAGTGTCTCTGAAAGGATCTTATAGTGGATCCATTTTATAGATTACAACAACACTTAACATTATTAAAATTCCCTTCAAAAATTTTTTTAGCTCCCTTATCCCTTGTTGCTACCCTGGAACCTCCACTTAATACCCACCCTCACATAAAATACACACCCCACTCCACCCCACTTTCTCTGGAGCCCAGCCTGTCATCCTATCTTCTCTTTGCCCTTTGTTATTTCCCTTTCAGCTAATAGATTCTCCACTCCAAATGTGAGTCTGAAATCAGGTTGCAGGTAGCCTTTTCCTTTCCCCATTCCTTTCCTTCCTTCATTCACATTGATCCTGCGTCTTTTTGTTGTCTATTCGACAGCACAAAAAGTTTAGAAATGGCACTGGCAAAAGTCAAACTCTCCTTGGATAGTGGGGAAAGGAGAGAAGCTAGTATTTTTGTGTGAGGAGGTATTTGGGGATAAGATAACACATCTTATTCCATTACATTTTGTAAATAATTGAGATCATATAAAAAGACTATGTTGGGCAGCCTCTCCATTTTGCGTTGATGGTCATGTTGATTGTATGAATGTGAGTCTCAATTCTTTTTTTAGTACGAGGTGAGCTTCTTTGTTTTTCTTCTGTGGCTACCCCCATATTTCACTGTCAAGCCCAGAGAGGAAAGATAGGAAAAAAGGGTACCTTTCTGGGTATGGCATAAAACAAGACTGTGGGCACTGGCCCTAATTTGGTATATGCTTTGGACACAAATATTCCCTCTTTACTTTAGAGGCAACAGTACCCTATTTCCTTAAACTGTTATTTATATAACAGTTTGATTTATTGAACTTGGAATTTTATTATTTTCTTCTGCATAATTAATAAAATTAGGTAATTAATACCAAGGTAACAAAATGGAGCAAAACAATTATAGTTTGCATTATTTGATATTTTTCTAAGTTATTTTCAATATGTTTTTCTCTGACTGTTCTGTAGCTTATACAAGAAATAAATTTAATAAATAAATTAAAAATGGATCAACAACCTGTATTTGTGAAATGGGCCCCAGGTATCATGGTATGGGCCAGTAAGTATGGCCTTTAATAATGACTGCCAAGTATTTTTAGAAGTAGCCACTGTTGGTTTTAGACAGGTCATGGTTACCAGATCTGACTTTATTCTGGGAAGGGAGGAGAGCAGAATGCTTAGAGGAAAGGAGCTGGCAAAAGAATTGAAGGAGATTGTGAAATCTCCTTAAAATTTCTATTTAAAGAGTTTGTTAAGTTTTCTGTTTTAAATTTATTTGTTATGGAAGAGACATAGGCCCTTTTAAGAATGGGAGATTGGGAGAATTCTGCAACCCGTGACAAGCTGTAAAAGGTTGCTAAGGAGATTCCTATGAGGAGTAGTAGTATTTAAATGATCTGTTATTGAACTCTGACTTCTAAAGGCAGGAAATGAAAGGAGGAGGGTGCTTTTATTTCACTCCTTTAATATTTTAGGAAGCAAGAAAAAGCAAGAATCTTCTTTTTCCTTAAACACAGAAATCAGTTAGTTTGGACAAAATTAATTTGTGTGGTGTTAACGTTATATTTTAAAAGATTTGATTGAAATATAGAACATGGAGGAAAGTATACAGATCATTAACTTATAGCTTGATGAATTTTTACAGATGGTGATAATGTTGTATTTTAATATTTAAATACACTCTACTTGTTATTATATGTGTCTTTGAAAAATATTATCTTAAATTTTTTGATTTCAAGTGAAGGTCAATGTGACAATTTCAAACTATTACAGAGATTTTATTTAGTTTCTGTTTTTAATTGCATGCTGTATTCCCCCACATTCTTCCCCAGTCTCCTACTTATTAAAACAAAAACCATGGAAAGAATTTCTTCCAGGGAGGAAGGAGCCATTCTGTTTGAAGCTGGTTTTGTACAGTGCTATCCAATAGAAATATAATGGGCGCCACATATGTAATTTTAAATTTTCAGTTGCCACATCAAAAAGTAAAAAGAAACAGGTAAAATCAATTTTCATAATATATTTTAACTTAATGTGCCTGAAACATTATCATATCAGCATGCAATCAATATGAAAATTATTACTGAACTATTTTATATATTGGGGGTGCCAAATAAATGTATACACATTTTAAGAGATGTTAACACTTTGGTCAACGTTGTTCAAGCAGTAGTACACCATAATCAGAAGTGTCTGGATGCTGATGGTAACCACTTTGAGCACCTCTTGTAATTGCACAAGTCAAACGTGACTTGTATTCATCATTTGTTATTGGTATATATTAATACAGTTTTTTCCTTTCTTAAAATGTGTATACATATGTTTGGCACCCTCTGTATATTTTTTCATACTAAGATTTTCATATATGGTGTATATTTTACTTTAGTACCTCTCAGTTTGGGCTAGCCACACTTCAGGTGCTCTATAGACACATTTGGTTAAAGAAGTAGGGAGAAGAAGGAATGGAAATGTTTAAGAAATGAGAAATTTGAGGGAACCAGAAAAGTTTTAGTTTTGAATTATCTTTAAAAAATTATGAGGCTCAATGGGGAGGCAGTAACATTGTGTTGAGGGGCTTGGTTAAAAGAATAGATGCATATTCTCAAGTATACTGAATGGATTCTAGGTAGGCAAGGGGGAGGGAGAGAGATTTATAGGCCTGAATGACTCTGCTAATGAAGGAAGTGATTTCAGTGGCACGAGTCAGTGACTTGAATACCAAGTCCTTGAAGAAGCTATTGAGGACTAAGCATTTTTTTTTTTAAAAGAAACAATAAATATGTATGTATAGAGCATCTGCTGTGTCTAGGCTCTCTTCTAGGATTTGGAATACACCAGTGAACAAAACAGACAAAAATCTCGGCCCTCAAATGTTTATGTTATAGTAAGCGTAGACAGACAAAACATGATAGATAAGTAATCTGTAGTAACTTAGAAGGTTATACGTGATATGGAGAAAAGTAATATAGGGAATTGTGATAGCATGATGGTGCTAGTGATGGTGGTGGGTTTGCAGTTTTTAACAAGGTGATGAGAATAGGCCTCACAAAATGGTTATGAAAGAGCAAAACCTCCTGAAGGAGGTCAGGGAGCAGGTATTTAGGTATCTAGAGGAAGAGCATTTCAGACAGAAGAGTACTGCACAGGTCCTAAGATGGGAGTTTACCTACCAAGCTCCTGTAATGGCAGGAGGCCAATGTAGTGAGAGCAGAGAGGAATAGGGTACCAGATCACAAAGGTAGTGCTTCTCAACCTTTAATATGCATACAACTCCCCCCCACCACCACCTTGTTGAAATTTAGATTCCGAATTGATTGGTCTTGAATGAGACCAGACATAACAAAGTCTCAGGTGATGCTGCTGCTGCTGGTGTTAGAACCACATTTTGATTTGCAAGGATGTAGGGCCTTAAGGACCATTGTAGGGACTATGTAAGAATGAGACTTTTGAGCTCACCAAAAGAAAAAAGGTAGACAGAGAAGAGAAGGCGCTAAGGGCTGAGCCCTGGGACACTCCAACATTAAGAGGGTGGTGAGAGAAGGAGGAACTATCACAGAAACCTGAGAAGTGACCAGAAGGTAGGAGGAAAACCATGTCAGACTGTGCCCAGGAAACCAAGTAAAATAAAGTACCTCAAGGAAGAGGAAGTGGTCAGTTGTGTGAAATTTTGCTTAGTAAGTCAAGTAGGATGAGAACTAACAGTTAATTATTGAATTTGACAACGTGGTGGTTACTGAGAAGCAGTTTTGGTGTAGTAGTATGGGGACAAAAGCCCCATTGGAGTGGGCTTAAAAGAGAAGAGAGGAGAGAAATTGGAGGCAATAATAAAGGCAACTTATTGAGGCATTTTTCTATAAAGTATGGGTATTTTGTTATCTATTGCTATGCAACAAATTACTTTAAAACTTAGTGGCTTAAGACAACAAACATTTATTATCTCATAGTTTCTGGGGTCAGGAAGTCAGGAGTGGCTTCCTTATCTCGGTGTTTCTGGCTCAGTGTTTCTTATGAGGTTTTAGTCAAGATCATTGGTAGGGCTACAGTCATCTCAAGACTTGAAGATCTGCTTCTAACGTGGCTCCCTCACAGGGCTTTTGGCAGGAGGCCTCTCTTACTCATTGCACAGGCTTCTTCTCCATAAGCCTGCTTAGGTATCCTCACAGCTTGGCAACTGGCTTCTTCCGGAGAGTGTGATCCAAGACAGAGAAGCTAAAATGTCTTTTATGACCTAGCCTTGGAAGTCACATTCCATCACTTCTGCTGTATTCTGTAGACCACATGGACACAATGTGGGAACAGACTACATAGAGTATGAATGCCAAGTGAGGGGATTATCAGGGACCATTTTGGAGACTGCTTACCCCAGGGGAGCAGGGTAGTTGGGATGATAGCTGAAGGAGGAAAGTGGGACCCCAGAGAGTTTTTTATTTTTGTTTTATATTTTTATTGGCAAAAGAAGTACTAGTGTATTTGTTAGAAGACTGTTGATGCAGAATAGAGAGGGGAAAATTGCTGGAGAATTATCATTGAGGGAATGGGAGGTAGAGCATAAGTGAAGGCATCGGGAATTGGCCTCACACAAGGATGAAGACAGTCCATTTAGAGTAAGAGGAAGGAAGACAGAGTATGTGTGTATAGGAGGTGTGAAAAGGTGGTTAGATGTAGTGGTGGGGGATTTGCGTATGTTCTCTTCTGATTACTTTGGTTTTTGCAGTGTCATGGGCAGCAAGGTCCTTGTTGGGGTATGGGGATGGGAAAAAAGGAGGACAGATAGTTAGATAGGACAGTGGGAGAGTGGGCGACGGAAATGTCATGTGACTTCTGGGTCATTAACTGCCCATTTGAGATGAAGGCAGTGAACTTAAATGAACTTAAAGCAGGATCAGTCAGTATAGTTTTCTGATTTGCTCCAGCCACATACAGCTATACAAAGGCAGGTGGGTGAAGAGTTGGATTTAATCAGTGTGTGGTTTAGCCAAACAAGTACAAAGGGAGAAAAGGCAAGGACTTTCAGAACAAATGATTATAATGTCTGACTTTGGAATTAACCTGCTTAAGAAGGAAAGTTGAAATGTAGGGGTGAGGGATGAGGGAGAATGAAAAGATCATAGGATCAATGGATTATCGATTCTGGTTGGGTCAAAACATTAGTATTAGTCGTATACTAGAGGGAATGAGGCAGAAAGCTAGGAGGAAGTAGTCAAAGAGAGGGCCCCTTGAAATTGAGGTGATTGCAGTTACTGGTAATGAGGAGGTCCGCGGTATGCCATGGCAGTGAGTGGCTGAGGTAGGGTAGAAGAAAAGGTCATTAGAGTAGAGGAGTTCACAGAAATGCGAGGCCAGGCCAGAGTGTTGAAAGGGTCTTGTTAACATCACCAAGAATGATGAGAGGAGAGTGACAGGAAACCAGCAGCTAAAATCATTGAGTTATAAACGAAGATTACTGGGGTGCGGGAGGGGGTATACTCATAGATGACAGCAACAAGGAGGGATAGTAGATGTATGGTCTCGTGATGTAAGAGTCAAAGCTGGAGAGTTTTAAGGAAGAGGGAGGGTAGAATGGTGAGGAAGCATCAGTAAGAAGCAAGGCGGATGATTTGTAAGAATCAAATCATCAGTGATTTGAGAATTATTATGTAAAGAACAGCCAGGAACAACATTGCCTTCTGGGGAGATTCAGAGTTAGGTTAGATCAAGAATGTGAAGGGAGGACATTCAGAGAAGTTGAAGATAATAGGGAGCTGTTAGTTCTAGAGGGCACAATGGAAGGATTTCAAGAGCTGGGGAGGGGTGGGAGACAGTTCTAGAAGACGGGAATGTGGAGCCTTTCAAGATGAAAGTAGGGGAGATGGGTAATGGGAGCCTGTGGCTTCAGTTCCCATTGCCATTAATGGGGATAGAGGCAAGGTGGTCTTAGCTCTGGTACTCTCACGGCAAATGAGGTGGTGCAGCTGTGGGTGCTGGTGAGGAGTGGGGGGCAGGTGGGTCCTTTTGACACCTGCAGATAGGAGTTCTCGCTGGAACAGACCCTAGCTCCTCCCTCACAGTGGAGCAGGCAGTTGTTTAGGGAAAGAAAAGATAAGCCAGCCCTTCTTACCCGGGTAATGACAAGGAGAGATGACTAGGAAAAGGTAAGACAGACTTTGGTACTTGAATTTGGTGTGCTGGTAAACTAGCTGTCAAAACAAACAACACTAATTTCTGTGGTATAAATACTGCACTTGGCCAATTTCAGGCTATCAGACATTTAACCAACCAGCTTGCAAAATTCTGTAATAGTTACACCTTGGATCTTGATAGTGGGCATGAGTTCTGTAGCACACTATACACTTTAGAGTTGACTAAAGAAATAGAGTTGACTGAATATTAGTATTATACTATCATCAGTTTTGCGTCCTTATAATTTGTTACTTTATTGAGTCCCAGTTTCCTGTCTGTAAACTGAGAATATTACCACCTGTCTCTGGGGTGGTTAGAGATCAGGTATGAAAAGTGCCTAAAACAGCAGTTTCTGGGATGGCAGATACTATAATTATTGTTATTGTCATCACCTGCATGTAAAATTTTGCTAAGACGAATTCAAATACCAGAGTATACACCTGTATTTTTATATGCAAATATAGGAGTAGAGATTCCAGTAACTTTTTGGAGAACAGTTGGGCAATATATATCAAACATCTGGGTTTGTATATATCAAACATCTAAGAGCCTGGGTTTAATCCATTAATTCTACTTTTACGACCTTTTCCAAAGAAAATAAGAACATGGGTAAAAATATAGCAAGAAGATATTTATTTGCAGCACTGTTTATAAGAGGAAAAATTAGAATCTGTCTGAATGTCTAACTGTTGTGTAATGGAAAACGCTACATTATTAAAAACAGATAGAATTGTTTGTGTGAAAAGATGGTCCATTATAGTATAAAGCAGGTTATTAAATACATAGTAGGTACCAAATGATCCAGTTTTTATAAAAATATGTAAAGGACAAATATAGTAAACTGTTAACAGTGATTACCGCTGAGATTATATATATTGTATATAATGTATATAAATTTTCTTTTGATTGCTTGTATTTTCTGAGATGTGTAATTAATATGTTTTGCTTTTTAATGAGTAAGCAAAGAGACATCATGGGTGTGTGTTCAGGGGAGGGTGCTGTGAAATGAAAAACTAAAGATGGAAACATACATGTTGCCTTCTTATTAGTCATGAGTAAAACTGTAGCAGTCTGCTCCGTTTTGGTGTCCAAACTCAAGCCCAGACCCATGACTAAGCCATGTGAAGGGCAGAGAAGGCCAGGAGCCAAGCTTGTTGTCTTACGGGCCTGGCTAAAATTCAAGAACTGTTGAATTCCCATTAAATTTTGATGCCCATAAAATTCAGTCTCTCTAGGGATTTCAGTGATTTTTCAGCTACAAGAGAAAATCAAAATAGGTAGGGTTGAGGTGGAAAGCATCTATTAAAGGCAATTCAACAGCAGCAAATGTAAGATGTAAGGGAAAGTTAGCAGTTACAGGCCATTCTAAAAAGATGAACTGGTGTTTCTTTTAAAGCTTCTTTATGAATACTGTTGAATTAGCACAATCCATTTTCGAGAAACAGGACCTTGTGATTGTCACAAGTTACTCAAGCAATTAGAAACCAGGAAATTACTCTTGTGTAAACAGGTTCATGAGTCACAGTTAAACAAGTATAGTAATGAAGCTATCAGATCCAGTGCTGTTCTCATATCAGATGATTTCTCAGATAATTGAAATATTTTCCAAAATTTGTTTACCTTGAGCTAAGTAAAAAGCAAGTTGCATATCCTAACAAAATTATCTTTTATTCCATTGTTCAGCAGTTATGAGAGTAAATCAGCTTTTTAATTACGTGTATGGTGCTAATAAAAGGGAACATTAGCATTCTTAATTGTAAAAATCAGATAATTAAAAGGAAAAAATAATGTGCTGGTTTTAGTAAGGTGAGCAGCCTTTGAAACAAGCTAGACCGGAAGAGTAGCCCTGAACTAGGTAGGCATATAGATAGCCCCTCTCCTCCCCTCCCCTTCACTTCCCTCCCCTCCCCTCTGCTCTCCCTTCTCCTCTTCTTCTCTTTTGCCTTTTCCTTCTTTCTACAAAGAAAGCACCTACCCTGTGCCAGACAATTTTCTAGTCATTGAGGGTATAACAGTGGACAAAACACAAAAACTTCTGCTTGCATGGATTTGCATTCTATTAGTTACAGACAATATACAAATAAATATATATAAAATATATGGTATTAAGTGCTATGAAGAAAAATAAAGGAGGGCAAGGGATAGAGCATAACTGGACGGGGCTAGGGTACACAGAGAAAAGAGAGTATATTTTTGTAGTGAAGTTCTCTCTCTTTTTTTCCCCCCAGTCTTCCACCTCCCCCCCCCCCCCCCCCCCCTTTCAAGCCGCTGTTTTTCAGTCTAGTTGTGTAGGACACAGCTCCCTGGCCTGTGCTGGAATTATGAGCCTTGCGCTCCTCTGGCTGAGGCAGTCGGTCGGCCCCTCACAGCAGCTCATGGCAGCTCTCCCCGGCTGCCGGCCACTCATGCTGGCCACTGACCACTCACGGCGGCACACAGTAGCCCGCGGTAGCACTCAGCAGCCGGCGGCAGCTCACGGCACCCCACAGCAGCCCACAGCAGCCTCCGCCGACCTCCGGTTGCTCTCGGCAGCCCAGCTCCAGGGAGAGCTGTTGTTCACAATCTTAGCTGTAGAGGGCGCAGCTTACTGGCCCATGTGGGAATCGAACCAGTGACCTCGGCATTAGGAGCACGTTAGGAGCACGTCGCTCCAACCATCTGAGCCACTGGGTCTGCCAACTTCTCTTTTTTGAGGTGACATTTGAGCAAATATCTGAATGATGTGAGGGAATAAGCCAGACAGAAGAAAAAACAAGTGTGAAGGCCGTGCAGTGAGATGGTACCCAGGTGGTCCAAGAGCTCAAGGAGGCCCATGTGGCTAGGGAGGTGGTGGATAAGGTCAGACAGCAGGGAGCAAGTTGGCCACCATAAGCACTCACCTGAGTGAATTTGGAAACCACTGGAGAGGTTTGTCTTTTGTAGCAACTAGTACTACTATAATACAAATACTGACATATGTGTTCAACAGGTTTTTATTTGAGGACTATTACTTATTTAATTTCCTCTGACCTAGGAATAATTCAACTTGCAGATATTATAACTGTGTTATTACATATAGGTTTCCTCATTTCAGTAATTAGTAGTGCATGAGATTTTTATTCACATTTTTGAGTTTTTCTATTGCTGGTTTGTTGTATGGACATTTGTTAGCAAACAAGGATTTGCTAGCAAACAAGTAAGTTGATAAAAGTTTTTTTTTTTTAAATTGTGGTTAAAACACATAACAAAATATGCCATCTTAACCATTTTTTTTTGCAAGTTCATATTTTATTTCCCATAGGTTTGGAGCTTTGTCCATCTTAACCATTTTTAAGTGTACAGTTCAGTGGTGTTAAGTATATTCGCACTGTTGTGCAACAGATCTCCAGAACTGTTTTATCTTGCAAGACTGCAACTCTATACCCATTAAATTACTAACTCCTCATCTCCCCTCCCCTCAGCGCCTGACATCTACCATTCTACTTTCTGTCTCTATGAATTTGACTACTCCAGGTCCCTTATATAAGTGGGAGCATACAGTATTTTTCTTTTTGTGACTGGCTTATTCCACTTGGCATAACGTTGTCCTCAAGGTTCATTCATGTTGTACCATATGTCAGAATTTCCTTTTTTTGTTAAGGTTGAATAAGATTCCATTGTATATATATACACCAGATATTGTTTAGCCATTCATTCATTGATGGTCACCTGGGTTGCTTCCCCCTTTTGGCTGTTGTGAATAGTATACTGCTATAAATATAGGTGTACAACCAGTGGAGAGTTTTGATCAGTGACATGATCTGATCTGTCTTTTGTTTAAAAAACAGACTTCACTCTGGCTCTTCCTTTTCCCCACTTACGGGTAAGCAGAGACTGTGTTTGTTTCTGCCTTGTTCCTAATGTTTACAAACTGTCCAGCACTCATTGAAAATCTGATGAAAAATATGGAGACTTCCTCAGAAAACCAAACACACACATGTAGTAAGATGTCTACCTACAGTGTTAATGGTTCTTGAACTCCTGATGCTCATAGAAGGCCTGCATACGTAACTAGGCCATTGGCTGTTCTTAGACTCTTTGGCTTATATTGGTGGCTTAGAGTGCTCACCCCAGTGATACTGAAGATACCAGATTCAGCCCTGAGCAGGCAATGCCACTTACTACAAATTGTAGGCTACACAGCACTCACAGTTTTCATCAGCCTCATTTTATAGCAGGACAGATTTGCTCCAGCTTTACACAGTAGGCCTGATTCCAAATCTCCACATGTGCCTGAGTCACTAACTCCTGGCTGCTTCTGGATACAGAAATTAGGAGAACATGGATGCAGCCCTTATACTGCTGTGTTTTTCTGTTGTTTCTGGTCCACGGAGATGCTGATCTTTTGAGCATGGCTGTGTCTCAAAAACATTAAAAATTTTTATCTGTCATTTATTTGGAGTGTGTTTGATGTGGAATGATAGTCTAAAAGGGTGAAATCACAGTACTATAACTGAAAAGTTCCCTTTCACTGGCAATTCATTAAGCCAGTGTATGAATTGATAGGAATTCGGGGGCGGTGGGTGAGGTGTCTCTCCTCAACAGAAATATTTTTGTACCTAGTATGCAAATTTCTAGAGAGAAAAGTAAAAACAAAAATTTAACATCAAGCATTTGGGTCCTTGTTTGGAAAAGATTTCTTTGCCTAAAGCCCAAGCAAAGCCTTTTGGGTATATGTTTCAAAGTTATGAAGCCAAATGAAACTAAAAGTCTAATCTGTTTTTTACTGCTGTTTCCTTCCTAACTAGAGAAAGGAAGGGATTTTTATCTCATCTCTGATGTTGCTGTCGATGTGAGTTAGGATGCTTTAAACTGCAAGCAATAGAAAGTAGCTGAACATTTCATGTTTGTATGTATGTATATGTGTGTCTGTGTGTGTTTATAGCAACATATTTATATGTACACACACACATTGTGAAAGAGCCTGGACGTAGTAGGGGCACTCCTGTAACACTGACCATACCTAGCCATCCAGCTCTTGGTTTCTACATGTCCTTCCCCACTAAAAGTAGCCGAAGTTCCTTGGAGAAATGGCTGATTCCAGGGCTGGGGCAGAGAAAGTACAAGATGAACCCAGAACATTTTGTACCAAGAACTAAGGAAGTACACAAAATATGAGGGAATATGTCCATGCAATGGGATACTATTTGCCAGTGAAAAGGAACAGTGTACTTATACATGCTATAATGTGGATGAACCTCAAAAACATGCTATGTGAAAATATCCAGACACAAAAGACCACATCTTACATGATTTCATTTATATGAAATGTCCAGAAAAGGAAATCTATAGAAACAGAAAAGAGGTAAGTGGTTTTCTGGAGCTGAGAGTTAGAAAGGGAATGACTGCATATGGGCATGAAGTTTGTTTGGGGAGTGATACAAAATTAAAATTTGAAAATTAGATCGTGGTGATGGTTCCACAATTTTGTAAATTTACAAAATCACTAAATTGTACACTTTAAATGAATTTTATGGTAAGTAAATTATACCTCAGTGAGGTGGTTTAAAAAAGTTATGGGAAATGACAGAAGGATTCAAGAGTTAGCTTGAAGATTTGTTGGCCAAATCTGGGAATATTTGAGCATCAGAATAAATAATGACAATGGATTAAATCTGTTATGGAATAAAATAATGAATACATACATATTTGATATAGAAATAAATATATTAATAAATAGGGGAGAAGGGAAAGTTTTTTCACTAGATTGCCAACTAAGAAATGTAGGTGGAATGATGGATAGAACATAGTCATTTTCCAAACAAGGTAAAAATCGATTTAGACAAGAATCATCAGTGTTGATTAAAACCAGCCGATGAAAGTTTGATAAGGACTCTGATGTTGACATAGAGGAGCTCCCACAAATTACATACTGATTTCAAAGGGAAACAGAGTAACTGGGATTATCAGGCAGAACCACCTTAAATGACGCTATTGATTTCCTTTTTTTCCTTAATTTTAGATTTTTATTACTTTTTATTATTAGTTTCAGGTGTACAAAAACAACATGATGATTAGATGTTTATACACCTCACAAAGTGATATCGCCAACACGTCTACTACCCATCTGACACCGTACACAGCTATTATACCATTGACTATATTCCCTATGTTGTACTTTACATCCTATGATTATATATTTTTAATTATAGTTGATACTCAACATTATTTTATATCAGTTTCAGGTGTACAGCGCAGTGGTTAGGCATTTATATAACTTATGAAGTGATTTCCTCCAGTAAGTCTAGTACTCATCTGACACCATACATAGTTTTTACAGTCTATAGTTTTTACATTATTGGCTGTATTCCCCATACTGTAATTCACATCCCCATGTCTATTTTGTGACTACCAATTTGGACTTCCTAATCCCTTCACTTTTCTCACCCACCTCACCAACCCCCTTACGACCTGGTAATCGTCAGTTTGTTTTCTGTATTTACAAGTATGAGTCTATTTTCTTTTGTTTGCTCATTTATTCTGTTCTTTAGATTCCACATATAAGTGAGATCATATGGTATTTGTCTTTCTCAGTCTGACTTATTTTACCTCGCATAACATCCTCTAGGTCCATCCATGTCGTTGCAAATAGTAAGATTTCATTCTTTTTATGACAGAGTAATACTTCATTCTATATATGTACCACAATTTCTTTATACAGTCATCTATTGATGGCATTTTGGTTGTTTCCATATCTTGGCTATTGTGAATAGTGCTGCAATAAACATTGGGCTGTATATATTTTTTAAAATTAGTGTTTCGGATTTCTGTGGATAAATACCCAGGAGTGGAATTGCTGGGTCATAGGTAGTTCTATTTTTCATTTTTGGGGAACCCCCACACTATTTTCCAAAGTGGCTGCACCAATTTGCAATCCCACCAGTAGTGCACAAGGATTCCCTTATTTCCATATCTTCACCAACACTTGTTTGTTGATTTCTTGATGATAGCCATTCTGACAGGAGTGAAGTGATATCTCATTGTGTTTTTTATTTGCATTTCTCTGATGATTAGTGATGTTGAGCATCTTTTCATATGTCTATTGGCCGTCTGTATGACCTCTTTGGAGAAATGTCTATTCAGGTCCTCTGCCCTTTTTTAAATTAGATTGTTTGTTTTTTTGGTGTTGAGTTGTATGTGCTTTTTGTAAATTTCAGAGAGTAACCCCTTATCAGGTGGATCATTGACAAATATCTTCTTCCATTTGGTAGGATGTCATTCGTTGTGTTGATGGTTTCCTTTGCTGTGAAAAAAACTTTTTACTTTGATATAGATCCATTTGGTTATTTTGTTGTTGTTGTTTCCCTTCTCTGAGGAGGTATATCAGGAAAAATACTACTAAGGGTAATGTCTGAGAGTTTACTTCCTATATTTTCTTGTAGAAGTTTTATGGTTTGTGGTCTTAAATTTAAGTCTTTAAATCATTTTGAGTTTATTCTTCCATATGGCGTAGTCCAGTTTCATTTTTTTGCATGTATCTGTCCAGTTTTCCCAGTAGCATTTATTGAATAAACTGTCTTTACACCCCAGTGTAAATTCATGGCTCTGTCATAGCCATGTGCACTTGAAAAGAATGTATATTCTGCTGCGTTGGGGTGAAATGCTCTAAAAATATCAGTTAAATCCACCTGGTCTACTGTATCATTTAAAGCTGCTGTTTCCCTGTTTATTTTCTGTCTGGAAGGTCTGTCCGTTGGTGTCAGTGGGGTGTTAAAGTCCCCTACTATGATTACATTACTGTTGATCTCTCCCTTTATGTCAGTGAATATTTGCTTTAAATATTTAGGTGCTCGTAGGTTGGGTGCTTAAATGTTTACTACCATTATGTCCTCTTGTTGGATTGATCCCTTTATTATTACATAATATCCTCCTCTGTTTCTTACTGTAGTCTTCGTTTTAAAGTCTATTTTGTCCTATATAAGTATTTGCTACTCCAGCTTTTTTCTCATTTCCATTTGCATGAAATATTTTTTCATTCCTTTACTTTCAATCTGTGTGTGTCTTTTAATCAGAGATGGGTCTTGTTTTCTTATCTACTCAACCACCCTATGTCTTTTGATTGGAGCATTTAATCCATTTACTTTTAAAGTGATTAATGATAGGTACACAGTTATTCATATTTTTGGTCTTTGTTTTCTTCTTCTGCTTAAAGAAGTCTTTTTAACATTTATTGTAATATTGGCTTGGTGGTAATGAGTTGCTTTAACTTGTTTTTCTCTGGGAAGCTCTTTATCTCGCCTTCAATTTTAAATGATAGCCTTGCTGGGTAGAGTAGTCTTGGTTATAGGCCCTTGGTTTTCATCTCTTTGAAATTCCCTGCCGTTCCCTATGGCCTGCAAAGTTTCTGTTGAGCAATCAGCTGATAGTCTTACAGGTGCTCTCTTGTGAGTAACTAGGTGTCTTTCTCTTGCTGCTTTTAGGATTCTCTTTTTGTCTTTAACCTTTGCCATTTTAACTACAATGTGTCTTGGTGTGGGCCTGTTTGAATTCATCTTAATTGGGACTCTCTGTGCTTCCTGGGTTTGTATGTCTGTTTCCTTTGCCAAGTTAGGGAAATTTTCAGTCATTATTTCTTCAAGTAGGTTCCTTGCTCACTCTCTTCTCCTTCTGGTACTCCTATCATGAGAATGTTGTTATTGTAAAGATCCCTTAAACTATCTTCCTTTTTGTTCTTTTTTCTTTTTGTTGTTCCAATTGGGTGTTTTTTGCTACCTTGTCTTCAAAATCACTGATTTACTCCTGTGCTTCATCCAGTCTGCTGTTGATTCCTTCTAGTGTATTCTTCCTTTCATTAATTGTATTCCTTTTTTCTGACTGGTTCTTTTTATGGTTTCTGTGTCCTTCTTTATTCTTATTGTCTCTTTGTGGTAATTCTCACTAAGCTCCGTAAGCATTTTTATAAACCAGTGTTTTAAACTCTGTCTCTGGTAGGTTGGTTGCCTTCATTTTAGTTCTATTTCTGGAAGTTTCTCATGTTCTTTTATTTGGAACATGTTTCTTTTTGTTTTCATTCTGGCTGCTTCTCTGTGTTTGCTTCTATGTATTAGGTAGATCCCCTATGTCTTTCAGTCTTTACTGGGTGGCCTTATGTTGTATGTGGTCCAGTGTCTCAGTCTCCCAGATAGGTGAATGTGTTCCAGGAGTGTCCCTTGTGTGGATATTCTCCTGTTTTAGTTGAGCCTTGATTGCTTTTGGCACTGAAGTGGGTGGGATTGACTTCCAGGCATGAGGATTCGCTATGCCTGCAGTGGATGAGGTACTGTGTGGGGGTGAACCCTCAATTGGGGATTTGAGCCTCGTGGGCTCTTGTGCCTATTGAGACCACTCTTTGGGTGTGCCTCTTTTGGGGCTAACCAGTTAGTGCTCTGAAGCTAGCCTCGGAGTGTGTTGTTTCTAGTGTCTCTTGGGAGGGCTCTTGTGCAGGCCTGCTTCAGCCTTGCCTGTGACCGGCCTGCAGCTGCCTGGTAGGAGCTACAAAGCTATATGCGGTTGGTGGCTGTCTGTGCTGGACCTGGAGTCGTCTGGGGGTGGCCTCAGTGTGAACCAAGGCTGGCTGTCACCAGTATTGGGCCTGGGGCAGCTTAGCAAAAGGTCCAGGGGCCCCTTCGGCCTGTTGCCACCTGCTGGCTGACCGTAAAGCTCAGCCATTGAAAAAGCCTTCTTAGGTGCACCGGCCGGGATGTCGGGATGCCGGGATGCCGGGATGGTTATCCTGGTGTTGAGAGTGCTGGTGATACAGCACTAGCTCAGTGGGGTGGGTTCCCAGCGAGTCATGAGGTTGGGCTGGTGAGTTTTACAAGGTTAACGCAGATTCAGTTCTTGCGTCCGTGCCTGGCCTTTAATTACTTTGCAAAACACCCTGAGAATAACGCAGCCAGCCACCGCTTACCTCGGGCTTGTAGATCCCCAGAGTCACCCAAGAGAGGATGCTGCACAAGTGGTGGCTCACTGCCCACCACCAGAACTTCCCTGGGCAGCCATCAGCCGTCTGCTGCTGTAATAGTCTTTTATGCTTGTGGGTGGGGCTGGCCGTCCAGGACCTGAGCGTGTACCTGGTGGTAATGCAGTGCCCGCTGTGTGGGTCAGGGACCCAGGGCATCAAGGTGGTGCGCACGTACAGATTTTACCAGACGAGTACGGTCTCAGATTTGGCCCTTTGGGGGAGGGTTCAACATAGAAAAGATGGTGCTTTCCTGTAGGCTACACGTGAGACAGGCCCCACACAGGAACAATGCGGCTGTCCCTCCAGCCCTCGTCCTGAAGGCACACAAGTCACTCTTTTCCCATATGTCTTTGATGCCTCTTGAGTTGTCGCCCCTCCACCGGAGCCCAGGGGACTGTTCTCAAGGGAGTAAGTCTATGTTTGGGTCCTTTCAGAGGACGTCTGGGTTTCTAACCGACTTCTGTCTTATGTGGATGGACAGAGTTCTCGCTGATTTTCACTCCCAGATGTTGTGGGAACTCCTTTTCCTGGCACAGGACCCTGGGCAGGGGACCCTGGTGTGGGGCTGGGACCCCACCCTCTTCCAGAGGGACCTCCACCATGGAGGTGTCCCTCCTGGTGTTCAGCCACTATCTGTGGGTTTGGGGTGAGCCCGTTTTGCTTCTCTGCCCCTTCTACCAGTCATGATGTGGCCTCTATAGCCTTATTTATAGGGGTTCTGTTCAGCTAGTTTTCAAATGATCTTTGAGGTTGATTGTTTTATAATTTATTTGTAATTTTGTTGTGATCCTCAGAGGCAGTATGCATAATGTTTACCAAATCTGCCATCTTGGACCTTCTTCCATTGTATTCATTTTCTACTGCTGTGTAGCAATGTCCAGAAAATTATTACCGCAAATTTAGCAGCTTGAAACAACTACACATTTATTATCTCACAGTTTCTGTGAGTCAGAAGTTCTGGGTATGGCTTTGTTTGGTCCTCTGCTTAGGGTTCGAAAAGACTTTAATCCAGGTGTCAGCCAGGGTTGGGTTATCTGGAGGCCTGACTGGGGAAGGTACACTTCCTACTCTTGTGCTTGTTGGCTGCATTTAGTTCCTTGTGGTTGTAGGACTGACAGCCTCAATGTTTGCTGGCCAATGTCTGGAGCTCCTAGAGGCTATCTGAAATTCCTTGCCATGTGGGGTCTCCAACATGGCTATGTGCTTCATCACAGCCAGCACAGGAGATGAGACTCTAATAAAATGGAAGCTACATCTTATGTAACATAATCACATTACTTGTAATCACAAATATCCTGTCACCTTTGCTGTATTCTCTTGGTTAGAAGCAAGTCACAGGTCTCGTCCACACTCAAGGGAGGGGTCACACAGGGATTAACATCACGGGCACTTCACATCTGTCTGCAACAGTGATCAAAGTTAACATCGCCAGTATTGGACAAACCAACACCATGTGACCCATGTTCCACTGAAAGGGACATGGTGCCACTTCTGAGGTATTCCTGCCAAGTATGCAGAACCCAGGGAAACATGAGACAGACCAAAAACCTGGCCTGTACTCTTCATGAGTGTCATTGTCATGGGAGACAAAGGCTAAGGACCTGTTCTAGATTAAAGGAGACTAAAGAGACACGGCAACAAATGCAATGGGTGATTCTGGGTTAGGAAAAGTAGCTACAAAGGACACATTCTGGGGACAGTTGGTGAAATTTGAATATAGATTGTGGATTAGATTGTATGAATGTTAAATTTCTTAATTTTGATAATTGTACTGTGGACATCTAACACATTTTTATTTTTAGAGAATAAACACTCCAATATTTGGAGAAGAGATGGGTTTGGTGTATGTAACTTACTCTCAAATGGTTTCAGAAGATAATGTGAGTGTGTGTGTGTGTGTGTGTGTGTGAGAGAGAGAGAGAGAGAGAGAGAGAGAGAGAGAGAGAGAGAGAGAGAGAGAGAGAACATAAAGCAAATGGGACGAAATGTTAATTTGATAAATTTGGATAAAGGATATACAGGAAATCTTAGGACTATTTCTGAGACTTTTCTGTAAGGTTAAAATTATATCAATGAGAAGTTCCAAAAAACCAAAGAGGCATGGCTCAAAAACTGGAAGTTCAGTTGGGGGTGGGCTTCAGGGTTGGCTTTACTTAGCTCAGAAATCTTATCAAAACACAGGCTTTTTCTGTCTTTCCACTCTGTAGCCCACAGTATGAGCTTCATCATAAAGGTGGTTCCTCTGAGGTTGTAGATGCTTGGCAGTAACAATCAGGGCTGCGTGCTTTTCCATTGAACCAATAAATATCCTTGCCATTTACATCCCTTTAAGTGTTTTGGAAGTTTCATTTTGATATAATTTTAAGCTTAAAGTCTCAGGAATAGTCCAAAGGAATCCTGTGTATCCTTTACCCAGATGTATCCACTTGAGGCAGTCATTCCCAGAAGTCCTCCCAGCAAACCTTTCTTTGTCTCTAATTGACTAAAATATTGTGACTTGCCTGTTCTGAAGCAATCTCTGATAATAGATATAGGATTACAGTGTATATTCTTGTGTGTGTGTGTGTGTGTGTGTGTGTGTGTGTGTGTAAAATGCATTACACATGCATCTGATTATATATTGCTTTGAAACTTTCTTTTTCATTTAATTCATTGTGAATATTTTTGCATGTCATTAAATATTTGATAATGTAGTAATTATATAGCATTAAGCTTTAAGGTTGTACATTTAACCAGTCCTGTAGAGTAGAACATTAGGATGCCAGTTTTTTTAATATCATAAATAATTCTTGGGTAAACAAACTATATCTTAAATCTGGGAATTTATCATAAGGAAATATTCAGAAAAGTGGAATAACTAGACCAAAGGGTATGCATATTTAAGACTTGACATGTTTATAGTTGATCAATCCAAAGGATTATGCCAATTTGTATCCTACCAATGATGTGAAAGAACGTTCATTTTTCTGAACATTCAGTGATACTGAGTATCCACATTTAAAAATATTTTTCTAAATGGGTGGCAAAAAATGACAACTCATTAAAAACATGCCCTTCTGATTGGCAGTGTGATCGAAACTTTTACAACAAAAAACATATTTTTGGTTATTTGTATATTTATTGGTGAGTTTTCTGTTCATGTCCTTTGCTTGTTGTTCTGTTGTGACATGCATGTTTATGTTGGGCAAGAGCCCATGATTTAGTATGTCTTATCTCTTTGTTCTGTTGCGTGTTACCAATATTTATAATCACTTGTTGGCCTTTTACATTATATATGTTATTTTTGTCCTACAGAATTTAAAAAATGGATTCTTTCTTTGCTTTTAAACATGAACGAAGTCTTTCCTGTACTAGTGGCAGATACATTTTCACATTTTTTCCTAGTACTTTAAAAAATAAATACATTTAAGTCTTTACCTGAAAATTTGGGGATGGTTCAGTGTGAAGGATATTATTTCATTGTTTTATAGACGTTAGCTAATGATTCTTCTGCTTTTATTTACTAATTTGAAATGGAAAGTTTGTTATCTACTATATCTTTATACTGTGGTTAATTTATGGGCTTATTTTTGTTATTGTACTAACCTTATTTTATGGCATCTATTTACAAATAAATTATAATTTAAACTATATATTTTTCATTAAAACAATCTTTATTGATAAATTATGTAATATTGCATTTTAAAAGATTATTTTATCATTTAAACTTTTGTTAAATTGTCAGTTAATTTGACTTGATGAAGTTTTATTATTAAAAAAATTAAACAGTGATTTATGTTAAAGATATATTGGGACATACGGCCTGAAAGCAAGTGGTGATACAAGTACACTTTTTCTTCTGTATGGTCATTAAAATGTAATTTGAATTTTATATACTCTCTAAAGGAGAATTCTTAGGCAGAATTCAAAATATTGCTTTTAATAAAGAATCAGGAATTTGGGGAGTATTCTTGAATTATTGCTCCTAACATAATTTGAAAGGAATTTTAGGTTTGAAGTATCTTGCAATCATTATACCACTTCTAATTTAGTTTGAAAATTAACATGCAGGAAGACATAATTGTACCAAATGAATATAAGAAAAATATGTTAGGAGCTTCTGATTACTTTGTTTTCTTATTTTATGTCATATTATTTCAAAAATTTTAAATGTCAAAGATAATATATACCCGTTAGTTGGTGACTCAAGCTAATCGCTAGTGTAAAAATCCAAAGTATGTGAAATCTCTGCTGCCTCTGCACATGCACAGCTGGCCAGTGCAGTCTTGGCTAGCTCCTCACCCACAGCTCCACTCCATTGTTGTTCAGTCCCATACTGGATATGAGCGGATGGTGGTCAGCTGGGGGCAGGGAAAGGGCCTACACATTGAGCTATGCAGTGAAGTGGTCATCTGTGACATTTGAGTCCACTTTTCTCTTCTTCCTCCAGCCTGCATATTTAATTATGCCTTCTAGAAAGTGGAGCAAAGAATTTAAGTAGCTGTTTCAGGCAGCTGGGCAGATCAAAAAAGGTAGAGAGACTAGAGTTGTACAAATGAAATGATGAATAGAAGTTTTGAGGTAAGAGATGACAAAAATGGAATATGTTGGTTATGTAAAGGAGCGAAGGAAGAAAGGAAGGGATTTGTCAAGAGGTTTATTGGCTAGAATAAAGTCATAGGGTGGTGAGGATTGGAGCAGGCTTTTGAGTGGGGTCACTCATTCTTACAGGTGAAGGAGGAAAATAGGAGAAGGGTTAATAAGGCAGTGCATTGTTGCAACCATGGTATTAAGTTCTCATATCTACATTGATCTTCTGAAGAAATGGAATAAATTGTTGTAAAGTAAATAAAATTATACCTCCCAATTGTATATTTTGTGAGTTACGTGACACAGTCATTTTAAATACTAGGACTACCTATGTATGAACCAAACGGTGGTTTTCAGTTAGGTCCAGGGCCACAGTCACTTACAACATATGGATTTGCTATGAGCCACATATTTCTCCTTCTAATAAAATTTCACAGTGAGTATCTGACATGGGTAGTAACTCAAATTATAAATGTTTATGTGATTCGTTTCCTATTCCTCTTTTTTTTTATTGGGGAATTTTGGGGAACAGTGTTTTTAGTTGGGGGGGGGGCACAGCTCAGCTCCATGTCACGTTATTTTCAATCTAGTTGTGGAGGGCGCAGCTCACTGGCCCATGCAGAGAAATCGAACCGGCAACCTTGTTGTTAAGAGCTTGCGCTCTAACCAAATGAGTCATCCGGCTGCCCCTCCTATTCCTCTTTTAACTTTGTAGGAAAAATATTATTTTTTCCTGAGTTTCTGTGTAATAAAGGTTTAAGTACTCAGAGTGATCAGATTGATTATTTTATATTTCCTTGTTCCTAACATATTTAAAAGAAAATTGTAAGTAGTATGGTGAAAGAGAAAAATGAAATGTCTGTGAAATGAAAAAGGCATACAAGTGTAAGAAATTAAAGCAACTGTTTCAAGAACTGGTGATAAGTTTTTAAGAAGAAAGTAGAGGGAAAATTACAGTTTTGGTTTTTTTTGGCAGATGAAACAAAGAGTAGACTCTAGCCTTTTTTCCTGACTTTTATTTTGCCCTTTATTTGTTTTCTTTCACTAAAAGATGAGTAATATTGGACTTTCTCTTTTCTAGCTATTTGGCTTTATTAGAAAGCTCCCTGTTCATGTACAGTCTGACTCCACTGCAGGCCTGCCCGTAACGACCCAGAGTGCTAAAGAACAGGAGGAGACCATCTGATAATCTATCTCGGGTGGGTCATTGTGTAATGCCAACAGTTGGCTCCTTGTAAAGCACGTTTAGTACATCAGCACCGCATTGTGAGCGCAATTTCTATTATAATTGGTGCAGTGTCTCCTCCAACCGCTTCCCCCCCTTTTTTTCTTGTGGCAAATAGGTCAAGGTGATGTGGGATAAATGTGACTCACTGGAGTGCCTGGGGCAGATAGGAAAGAGCTGTTTCTACAATGCTTAAAGGGGTGTAATTCTCAAGTATTTCTGACATTTTCACAGAGGTCTCTGTCCTCAGTGCTTTCATAATACTTTGTAATATGTCTATTAACATTTCCCTGTCTTGTGGTATTTTCTGTTTGCATGCTTGATTTTGAGCACTTTCAGGGCAAGGACTGTGCCTCATTTATCTTTGTATCCATATTTCGGTGACTGGTACAAAGCAGACACTCAATAAAGGTTAGTCGGTTTTAAAAAACAAACACAACTCTAGCTACATGTTAACCATTTGCCAGAAAGACCATGTGATGGATAACCTACATGTATAGTTTTCTTTTAATAACACTTGGCCGTATGGAAAACGTTCTAATCTACTTTAGATTGTTTATACTAACTTTTATTATAAGGGGGAAAAGTTATAAAATTAAGCAAAAAGGAAAAAAAATCACCATAACTCTATTTCCCCAGCAATAATAGCTGTTAGCATTTTGTGATTTTATCTTTTTTCCTAAGGACATGTGTATGTTTTTCATAAGTTATATCACATGAATATACTAGTTTATAACTTAATTTTTTTTTACCTAACCAGTTCAGTGCAGTAATAGATGCTCAATAGATATTTGTTTTAATAAACATTTTCCCTGTTTTCAAATATAACATTTTTTATGGTTGCATAATATTCTATGGATATAGTATAATTTATTTAACCAATCCTTCATTGCTCAATATTTAGGCTATTTATTTATTTATTTATTTATTCATTTACTGGAGTCTTTGGTCATGCACACCTCTAGTTTCATCATTTTCCCCTCCCATTCTTTATTTTGGTCATATTAATCCACTTTTAAGGCTTCAAAAGCTTCATCTTCTTTCACTAATAGACATTTGCAATGCTGTTCCTTCTGCTCATAACACACTTCCCACTTTGCCTAGCTAATGCACAATTTTCAAGCATAAGTTTAGCCGTTCCTTCTTGGAAGTTTTCTCAGACTGGATTAGTTATCCCTCCAATATGCTTCATAGGTGGCATTTTGTACTTACTCCTAGAATACAGTCTGCTGTATTTTAATTGCGTGCTTTCTTAGGTATCTCCCACTAGACTATATATTCCTCAGGAAAGGAGCTATGTCTTATTACCTGTTGCATTTTCCAGCCTTTAAGTGCATTTCCCAGCCTTTAAGTGCAGTGCTGGGTATAAAACAGGAATATAAAAAGCAGTAAATATACTTTTGAATGAATGAATACATGAAACATTCCCCAATTTCCAATGTGTATCAAGTGGTGATCTTTAACAATGTCGTTTTTATTTAGTTATTTTTTATTGGGGAACAGTGTTTCAGGATGTCAAGTCATTGTTTTTTCAATCTAGTTGTGTGGGGTGCAGCTCAGCTCCAAGTCAAGTCATTTTCTTCAATCTAATTGTGGAGGGCACAGCTCACTGGCCCATGTGGGACTCGAATCGGCACCACTGAGCCAACCGGCCGCCCACTGGTGGCTCAGCTCTGAGCTCAAGCCATTACTTCTCACTGGCCCATGTGGGAATCGAACCGGCGACCTTGGTTTTATGAGCGCCATGCTCTAACCATTGAGCAAACTGGTTGTCCACTGGCAGTTCAGCTCCAAGCTCAAGCCATTGTTTTCAATCTAGTTGTGGAGGGCTCAGTTCACTGGCCCATGTGGGAATCGAACTGGCAACCTCGTTAAGAACTTGCACTCTAATCAGCTGAGCCATCTGGCTGCCCCAACAATGTGACATTTTTGATAAACATAATAAATATCTTTATCTGTAAAGTGTTTTATAGTACACAAAATATTTTAAAAACTTGTGTCATATTGTTAAACTTTGATTAATTTTTAGTATTATGCATTATCAAATGAATTGATTTGTTGTTTAAATACTCTTTATTGGTTATTAAGTGATGTTAGTAATTCTTGTATCTTAACTTTTTTAAGTAAAGAATTTGTTTTTTATGCAAATTTCATTTAATAGGTTATATTTTTAAATTTTTTTAAAAGCCTTTCTTAAGTAATAGTTAGGTATTAAGTCTGAGTGTTTTGTAATTATGGTTTAAATTGATTTAAAGCTATAGCATGAAGCTGAAGGCTCTTATTTTTTTTATAGCTAATGGCTTATAATAATTGGGTTTTGATCAGAAGAGTAATCATACATTAGATACTTGGACAGAGATAAGTGAACCTAATAGTCACATAGAAAATAAAAACACTTGATTAGGCTCAGAAGATAGTAGAAGTGGATTCGCCACAGCTCTCTGTATTATCATTAAGTGACAATTATCCTTCCTTTTCATTCTTTGTCCATTGTAATAACTCCTTACAGCAATGCTTCCCACTTGGATGCAGCACACACTTGGGGTGAAGGGTGGTTGTGGCAGTTCCCTGAGGAGCTTTTTCAGCCCCTTTACTCTCTCCCTACAAAGGTGGTTATATTGCCATCTGGTGAGTGTGAAGGTAGAAACAGGCTGGGAACCACTGCCTTTCAAGACTACCTGGAACTCCTCCTTCAGAAAGAGCCATCGTGATAGAGTAGAAGGGACTCTGGGTTTGGAGTCTGCAGACCAGTAATACGCACTGATTAGTTGTGTGAATTTAGGCAGGTCGTTTAATCTCTCTTCACCTTCATCTTCCTTTCTGTAGAACAAATGGATTGGATTAGATGATCTGTAAACTCACTTTTAGAAATGATCTGATTTTTCTGATGAGCAAGCATACAAAAACATCTTGCTCTTGAAAGAAGAACTCTATCTATGAAAAATGGGATTATTCTTCTGTGTAAAATGTGACAATATTACATTGGTTTAATAGATTATTAGTGTTATTATACATTTTAAAAACCTTCAAATGAATCTTCAGTAATTTTAGATGCTGACAATGCTTCATTATCTCAGAAAAAGGACAATCCTGGTAAATTCTTTTCACTATACTCAAGCTTTGAATCTAGGACAGTGATTTCATCTGGCCTCATTGTTTTAAATATCATCTCTGTGCTGACAATTTACAATTTGTTATCTGTAACCTGTATTGCTTCCCTGAATTTGCCAGCCAATTTACTAGTCCTCTGAGATATCTAATGGGCATCTCAAACTTAATCTGCCTAAAACTGAAGCCCTGATTCCCCCCAAACCTGGTATTCTTAAAGTGTTCCATATTTGAGCAAGGCAGAACTTTGGAGTCATCTTTGATTCCTGATACTTAACCATCAATCTATTGGCAAATGCTTTTGGTTTTACTTTCAGAATATAACCGGGAACTGCCCGCTTCTTACCAGCTCTCTTTGCTCCTGCCCTTATTCCATTAGAGTCTATTCTCAGTCAAGAGCCAGAAGCATTCATTTTCAGTCATAAGTTATATCGTTGTCACTCCTCTACTCACAACGTTCCGTGGCTCTCCATTTACCTTAGCATAAAAGTCAAAGTCCTTACAGCAGTCAACAAGGTCCTGTGTGACCTGGTGCTCCATTCCTTCTCATTTCATACTTTCTCTTTTATTCACTTTACTTCAGACGTACTGGCCATCTTGCTATTAACAGAACATTCAAGGCACACTCTCTCCTCAGGGCCTTTGCATTGGTTGTTCATTCTTTCTGAAACTGTCTCCCCAGACATTCACATACCCGCCCTCTCACTTCCTTGCAGTTGCTCCTATGGAACTATCGGGTGTAAGGTCTACACTGACTTCCCTACTTAAAATTGCACACTGCTACCACCACTAGCCCAGCACTTCACACTTTATTTTCCTCCATAGCATGTAGCACGTCTAGTAACACTGTAACTTATTTATTAATCTTATTTATTATCTGTCTTCTAGATTATCAGTTTTGGAGGGCAGGGATTTTTGTCAGTTTGGTTCACTGCTGTATCACTGGTTTTGTGATATTTGGCAAATAACTTAATCTGCACAATCTCTTTTCCCATCTGTAAAAATGAAGATGATACATGGTTATTTATTATTTATAGATATTATTTTGGCTAAGTACTCCCCGGTGAATTTATATTAAGGCTGATGAAATCGGGAGA
Organism: Rhinolophus ferrumequinum; assembly: GCF_004115265.2. Classification (NCBI taxonomy): domain Eukaryota; kingdom Metazoa; phylum Chordata; class Mammalia; order Chiroptera; family Rhinolophidae; genus Rhinolophus; species Rhinolophus ferrumequinum. The sequence continues at coordinate 5,641,416 of NC_046302.1, forward strand.
GTTGCATAATCCATATCACAAATCACATACAGTAACACATTCAATAGAAGGGCCTTGATTTAAGAAAGGGTGGCCCAGGAAGCAGAGGTGCTCCTGCCCACCTGTGCTGAGAATGGCTTCCTCTGGGAGTCCTCTCACTTTTGCTTTTTTGCTGCTACTTTTCACACGTAATTCTTGAGACCTGCACAGCGCTGAGGCTGCCATTCTCCCTGTTAGGGGCTCAGAGGGTTAGAGGGTATGCATGGGGCCCAGACCACTTTTGCATTTAAATAGTTTATTGTGGCCTAATATGGGAACAGTTTATAATATTTTTTTCTATGGGAAAAAATAATTTCTAGTTTTTAGACTGCATTGAAAGGGAACTTTGGAACATAACCCAGTCAGAAGTTAGGAGATGTCTTTTAGAATGACATTTCAATTGCTACATAGGAAAAATGTTACTAAACAAGGCTGTACTAAAATAACCTGATATTTCAACTAGTCCCGAAAGTATATGTATTATTCATTTAAGCCTTTAAAGATTGCAAACCTCTATTCTTTATCAATATAAATTTGCTTTATGAAGGTAAATTGTATATGAAAACAATGGGAAAGTACGTATTTTGATAACATAATATCATAGTTGCATTAAAGTATTCTATGTAGCAAAAGGTAATTTAATCCTTTAAAAACATTCTTCCCTGTTCCCTGTTTTGACATAGATAAAAATGAGGTGGTGGCTGTGACTGGATTAGAACCAGAAGGAACTGTCAATTGGTTATTAGTGGCTGTCCTTGCCCTGACTCTTCTCAGGTTGTGTTTTCTTGTTTGTTTTTTCAGTTTAGCACACAAGCTTTTTGCTTTGGAAATTATGAGGTGTGAACCACTGAGAATGAGCTAGTTTTACGTAAGAGCAACTTCGGTAGCACCTGGGGCTGAGGGAAACATTTTATGTATCATGGAAATTTTTATGCCTCTTCTGCCCTATCAATGTGCCTGTTTGAAGAACGGTCATAGAAAGAGTATGCCTGCCTTCTCTACTGAAAACCCCAGAGGGGCAGGCTGTCTTTGGACCTCCTCCCTTGGCACCCAAGTGGTGTGGTCTGTGGTCACGAGTGTTCCACCTTCTTCACTTACTGTTCCTGGCTTTAGCTCTGTTGCTTTTGACTCTATGTGAATAGAGCTGTCCATTGGTTAAGTTCAAGGGCTTTGAGGCTGACCTGGGTTTGAGTTCTGGCTCTGTCGCTTACTTAATCTCTAATCATTTTACTTAACCTCAGTTTGTTCAACTCTAGAATGTGCATAATACCTCTCTAATAATACTGTGATGAGAATTAAATAAGATAATGCATAAAAATGTTTAGCACAGGCCCTTGTACATATAAATAAGCTCAATAGATGTTAGCTATTATTATAAAATCTAATTTAAGCTGCATTCCTTGTATTCACCCTTTCAACTAGAATATGAATAATATATGTGAATCACTACCCGTGCTCTCTGCTGGATGCAGAGAATATGAGTAATCAAAACAGATGTGGCCCTCACCACACTGAGTCCAACTAGAAAGATGTTTGTGCCTTGAAACTTGTTAATTATTAGGAGAAAATTTTGACCCAATCTAAAGTCGAAAAAGAAATTTAAATTGAAGTAGGTATAAAGTTTTAAATTGAAAGCTTAATAAAAGACTGAAGCTTAAAGAAAGGGGGGGAAGGCTTAGGGAAATCAGTGTAGTTTTCCAGAGTTTTGAATAGAAGTGCTTCGACAAGATTTAGATTTGCCTGTAAGGACAATTAGTAGGTCAGCACTGGACAAGTAAGAAAGGGAGTAGAAAGAAATAAGGTCTGTGAAGTAGACTGGAACAAGTCCATGGAGGTTAAAAAAAAAAAAAAGTGAAACAAGGAGAGCAATTGTGAACTGAAAAGTGAAGTCAGTAATTTTCCAGCACAGAAGCCATAACCTCTGGTAGCAGAATCAGAATTTCACAGCTGGTTTTGAAAGAAACAGGTATTGGTTTAGAAATGACAACCTGCAGTATTAAACATGTGATAATCATATTCATATTTTGGTAGCCTGTTTCAATATCAGTAAATAATTTGTTCAAATATGCTATTAACTATAAGTAGTACATGTTTTTACATTGTGGTAAGATTTACTATAGTGAACAGATTGAACATGTTGATATATTTACCTGGAAAAATCTTAATCCAAAAAATATTTATATAGTGTCCTTTTTTCCTCTTAAAATTAGTCAATTTTAGAAATCACTAAATATCCATGAACTGATGAATGGATGAATAAACTGTGGTACATGCATATAATGTTATTTGGCTTTAAAAGGAAATGAAGTACAGATACAGGCTACAATATGGTTGGAGCACGCAATGAGCCATGCTAAGTGATAGAAGCCAGTCACAAAAGATCACATAGTACATGATTCCATTTATATGAAATAAGTGAATCTGTAGAGACAGAAAGTAGATTAATGGTTGTCTCCTAGTGGGGGAGAGGATGGGGTTAAGGAAAAATGGGGAGTGATTTTTAATGGGTATGGGGTTTCTTTTGGGGTGATGAAGATCTTCTAAAACTGATTGTGGTCATGATTGCATAATTCTGAATATACCATGGAACTGTGCTTTAAATGGGTGAATTGTATGGTATGTGAATATGGCTTAAGAAAGCTGAAAACTCAAAAGTTTTTTTTAAATTAAGCAATTTTAAAGAAGTCCTAACTTCAAAAAGCATAAGGGGTAAAATAAATCATTTATAGACTGAGTTGGATTCTCCCTACTACCTAAGTCAGTGGAGACCCGCTGCAGTGCACGTGGGAGTGGTAGTTCTCCAAGGCAGAGTGCATTCCTGTCACTTAAGGAATTGTAGCCTCATCGCCTTATTACAAACCAGGCAGCTGGAGCCAGAGAGGTTACGTGTTTTTTCCTGAGAGTCAGAACTACTAAGTGGGAGAATTAGAACCCAGATCTAGTTCCACTTGTGCCCATTCCAGTACACGTTCCACTTCGTCACACCATCTCTCAGAATCTTATTTTATGTATAATAATCCCTTACCTACTCCATGACCTTGACAGCATAAGTGCTAGTAACTTTTTAGTGGCTCTGCCTGTTCATTGGCTGTGTGATTCTGAGCAAATTACTTCTCTGTGTTTCTTAATCAGAAGGAAATAAGAAGAATACCTACTTGATAGAATTATTGTGAGGATTTAATGATATACACGTGGAGTGCTTGGCAGAGTCACTGATACATAGTTCAAGTTCAGTAAATGTTAGCTGTCATTTCTAATAATAGTCTCTTTCATATAGCATTTGCTTTCTTTAAGGGTCTAGAATCATGAAGTATTTTTATTGTTGTTGTTGTTGTTTTTAAAGGAGGGTGCAGCTCACAGTGGCCCATGCAGGGATCAAACTGGCAACCCTGGTGTTATCAGCACCATGCTCCAACCAACTGAGCTAACTGGCCACCCATGAAGTATTTTTAAAAGGGCAGTTAACAAAAATATGAATTTTCTCACATATTTACATTATAATTTTCCTGTTGGGCCTTAGGTAAACCCAGAGCAGTGATTATCAAATTTATTCAGATGATGGATCCTTATTACAGAACACATGATAAACTGTCTTACAAATTGGAAACAATTTCACTAGCAGAGAACTGACTTTATTGTATCTATATAAATCCACTATAAGCATACACATTCATGAAAAAGCTGTAGAATTAAGCTTAATCAACTCCTTGTAAATAGATTTTATTTTTAATTTGTGTGTTGTTAATTTGTTTGATCATCTGCCAGTAAAAATGTAGCAGATGGATTTGAAAGAATTGTCTTCATTAGTTCACATATTTCTGTGACTTGAGAAAAGCTACTATTGTTGGATCTTGGTGGCCTGAGCTTTATTCTAGCCTGTGGAGTACCAAGGTAACCCGGGTGCTTAAATTGAGAACCAGTGTTTCATGAGTAAAGGAATTAATACAGAGATGGGTCAAACCAAATTACAGCAGATCCTTGAATAATGTCTTTTCATTCAGCGTTGTTTTGTTGTAACATTGATGAGGAAGAGAAAATTGATTCCCAGCTGGAGCTACTACCTGTTGTAGTTTGCACGTTCTCCCCATGTCTGCGTGGGTTTTCCCCGGGTTTACCGGTTTCCTCCCACATCCCAAAGATGTGCATGTGAGGTGAATTGGTGTGTCTACATTGTCCCAGTCTGAGTGAGTGTGGGTGGGTGTGAGTGGCCCTGTGATGGAAGGGTGTCCTGTCCAGGGTGGGTTCCTGCCTTGCACCCTGGGCTGCCAGCATAGGCTCTGGCCACCCAGGACCCTGAACTGGAATGAGCGGGTTGGAAAAGAATACTTGTTTTTATTAATTTTTCTTAAATGTATGTATAGCTCACATTTATTTTAGTGTTTAATGTTAGAACTGTTTTGGGTCTTTGAAGTTTGGTGATACTTTTGTGACCAGAAATATGCTGTAGGTACTTAATTCTATCAATTAGCCTATGCTAAATTTTTTTTTTTTTGGTGTGTTTCACTTAATAATTGCAGTTTCCAAGAACCTATTGATGATGTTAAGTGAGGACTTACTGTATTTGTGGGAATAACAAATTATTAATGTTTAAGGATTATGGTGGTAAAAAACGATTTTTATAGTTTTGTAATTTAAAATTTATGAAACTAATATAGACTTTTATAAAAAGTTTTGACAGCTGACATTGTGCTAGGCACTGTTCTAAGCTCTTTGCATATATTATCACGTTATTTAATCTTCACGAGTACGTTATGAAGTAGGTACAGTTATTGTCCCCATTTTATATAAGATCTAACAGGCATACAGGTATGTGAGGCAAGTTTCGCAAGATAGTACAACACATGAGTAATGGAGCCATGATGTGAACCCAGGCAGCTAACTTCAGAGACTGCCTTTTTAACCAAAAGATGACATTGCATTTCCCCTTATGGACAGACATCATAGTATTTTCAGTTTAACATTATAATCTATGTTTTGTAAATGTTATATTACATTTTTTAGCCTTGCCCTTATTTTCATATGTGTGGAAGGAATGTCTGGTTTTCAGCAAAGGAAAAAAATTATCTGAATATTTTGTTATGGCATCTAAATTGTTGCCATTTTTGAAAACCTTCAACAGGTGTGATCCTACCTGTCCGTTGCTCTCCTATTCCTTTCTTGAAGTTCTTGATTTTTCAGTTTAAGTTTTGCTTTTCTAATTAAAAATTATGCTTATTTTTTGAAGGATGAAATGTTTTACTATTCCATGCATCACATGCAAGCATGCGTGTATTTGTGTATCTTTTCCATTTGGCTAATTCATCATATTATTCAGGCATTCTTCATCTTAATTGTTTTTGTGTTTGTTTTATAAATTTCTGAAGGAGATGTTTTGAAATTTCCTGTTGTGACTATCATTTTCACTTTGTAATTCTGACAGCTTTAGTTTTAGCTAAAATACTTGAGATTATATTTTGAGGTTATATTGTTTGGTGCATGCACGTTCATAATTATTATTTTTTGAAATACCCCTTTTTATACTTTTAAATACTGCTTTCCTTAAATTTTCTCTCTCTCTCTCTCTCTCTCTCTCTCTCTCTCTCTCTCGATATTAACATTGTTACTCTGGCTTTCTTCTGCTTTGTATTTTCCTGGAATGTACGTATCTGTCCTTTTATTTTAAACTTTTCTCTGTTGCTTTCGTTGTACTTATGGTGAACAATATGTTGCTAGATTATCTCTCTTTTTAAAATCTCATCTGAGATTCTTTTGATAGGCAGGTTTCACCTGTTTACATTTTTTGTAATTTCTGATATATTTGAAATATTCCTTCATCTTATTTTGTGTTATCTATTTGTTATGTTTTGTCTTAGATTTTCCCCCCTTTTTTCTTGTCTTCTTGAGAAATCATATATGGCAGTATGAGTCATGCATTCCTAAATAGAAACATTCAACCAAAACAGTAAAGCTGCTGCCCCTTTTTAGGAGCTGTGCTTTTCAGTTTACCACAGTTCCCACCTGTTCATTATATCTCTGTGATCCCTGCACTAAGTTTCATGAGGGTAGGGTTAGACCATGTCTGTTTCCTTCACCACTGCAAGTCCAGCACCAACCATAGTACCTGGTACATAGGTGCTCAGTGAATATTTATTGAATGAATCAATGAATGGACAGTGATCATTAGAATCATCTAGATAACTTTAAAATATATTGATATGTGGCCCCATACCCTTGAGATTTTGATTTGGTAGATCCAATATGTAGTCTGGATGCATATGTTAAGAAACAAACAAAAGATAATATTATTATCTAGATTTGGAATAGTCTGGATTGATTTTTTATGGACTTCTCTGCCTTGAGGCAACTTGTGACTCTCTTGATATAGTTAATAGTTATGAAATGAAACACTGATCATTGGATAACCTATTTATCTGCTCAAGTGGGATAGGGCCATTTCCCCCCCTAAAACAAAAATACCACAATTTTAGCTGTCTCTTTTTCTTTAAGTGAAGCTGGAGTGTACCCCATCACCATCGTTTGGGTAACACCAAAGCAGCAATGGTAAATTTTTCTTTTCCCTCCCACCCCCCCAATAATTTAATCTTTCCTACATCTTTTCACATCCTCTACAGGAGACAGTTTGACTGAACGTGCCTCTCTGCCTTTGTATCAACAATATCAATCATTGTAAACATTTAGCCAAAGGAGATTAAAACATGGAATGAGTGGTTGGACTAATGATCATAGGCATTTTCCTATATTTAAGATACTCTCTTAGTTGACATTTATCATGGTTTATAGTAGATAAAATTGACTGGGATACAAGGACTTGAATTTATTTTGGTTTATTATATTGTACCCATGATACTGTTTTATTTGAGTTGAGTCATCTCGAGTTAGGAAATCAATTTACCTTCAAGGAGCAAACTTCGTGGGAATGTGAACCTTTTAGAGTTGCAGACAATTGTTAATGAAACCTATGATTGAAGAAGTAGTTCATCAAGTTTTCTTTTCTGTATTCTGAAACAAATAATTTAGAACATTAGATACTCTCTCATAATGAATCTTGGTTAAGTAGATATAGTTAAGGAAAAATATTAGTGGGGATGCTATTTTCAGATTTTATTAGGATAGAGTTAAAAAAAGTGTGGCTTTTTACTTTTTTATTTTCACCTTTAATCTTGTTTATTTACCTTTCAATGCCTTGGTTTTCTTGTTTTCAGAGTAGAAATTATACTTTGTACAGTATGTAACCTTAATTAGTGGTTACTAATCAAGTGCTTTAGGCAACTTAGATGAAAGTTACGTTAGTTTAAAGTACTATAGTAATAATATTTTAAATAAGTAGGTTTTTTTAAACATTTTTTTTTTTTTTTTTTTTTTTAATTTAAGGAGAGCGCAGCTCACAGTGGCCCATGTAGGGATCAAACCAGCAACCTTGGTGTTATCAGCATCACACTCTAACTAACTGAACTAACTGGCCACTCTTTAAATAAGTAGTTTGATACCTTTTTTGGAAATGACTTACATAAGATTATTGAATTAAATGTTATGATTATTTCATGCTTTTTGATAACATGGGACATGTACCTCATTCTCAGGGGCTCCCAGTCTCACCTGTGAGTTATTCTCAAATTCTTTTCTTTTATTACTTGGTTTGGAAACTGAGTAATGTGTTTATTTGCTTTAGTAGTTCAGCAGGCATTTATGGAGTATCTGCCAAGGCATTGTGTTAGGCACAGGAGAGAGACCATAAAACACCATTTCTACCATTGAGGATAAATAGAAGAATCATCTAGAAATAAGAAAAGTGAATTTTTCCCCTCAGAAAATATCCTCATTTTCCTTGCTCTTTGTCTTCTCCAGGTCTATACTGATAATAAAAATTACAATATCTTACATTTTTATAGTGCTTTCAAATTAACTACATCAGCTGATGCTTACAACAAGACTTGGTCCCTTTGTTGTGCAACATACATAAGACAGTTAAATTTTTAAATGTTAGAGAACGTCTTTTAGTCACTACCTGTCTTTATTATCCTTTAGGTCTCTGGGCTATAAAATAAGACCCAGTTTTCAAACTTTGGGCCTTTCTGGTAATTATACCTTACTCTTTTTGTTATCTCTGTGTTGAATTTAAAAATAAAATAGTTATTGTACCAGCAAAAATGAGTTCACTTTGGGACTAGCAACGAATTGCAATTCAGAACATGCAAGCTATGACAAAACCATAGGCAAGTCCAGAGAAAAAAGGAGAGGAATACTCTATTATAGAGGAAAGAAGAGAGTTGGGAAGGGCTGTTACAAACAGAATCCACTGGAGGAAACCGGCAGTTTGACCTTTAGTTGCTTTTTATTGGTTGATTTGTGACAGTTGCTCATTGGCTGAGCTGTTGCCAGGCAAGGAGAAAATCTCCCTTCTGCTGGGGTAGTAAATAGAAAACATCTTCCCCTTGGAGATGCAAGATTTGTCTTTTCCTGTTTGCAGTAATTGACGATGAGTGGTAGGGTGTGAGTGATCTTTCTTCAGGCCCTCACACTCCAATTTTAGTTGAGGTTTCCTTTTTAATTTTTCACATCTGTCACCTGTGCCTAGATTCACTAGAAGCCTTTGTTTTCCTTTCAGTAGACCTGCACTGTCCAATATGGTAGCTACTACCCTCATGTGTCTTTTTAAGTTTAAATTAGTTAAAATTAAATAACATAAAAAATTAATTTTCTCAGTCATGTTTCAATTCAACATGGCTACTGGATATAGCATTAGGCAGCACAGATATAAACCATGTTGTCACCCTAGAAAGTTCTATTTAGACGACGCTGCAGTTTAGAATAAAGCATGCTGCCCATTTTTATCTATGCTAATTGACTCAATTGGACTCTGTCATGATATTGATACTCTGAGCTACAATTTTAGACAAACCATGCTGTGATTCTTAGCCTTTTCCCATTTATCTCAGTATTCCTTTTGCAATATTAAAAAAATATTCTATCTTAATATTGTGCTTAGATTTCAGTTATAGCCATGTGCAATAGTACATCATTGCATTAATATTAGTTTTTATTCTAGGTTTGTTTGACTACATATTTCACATACATTAACATTCTGAGTCTCAGAGGTCCAGGCAGCCTTCATAATCATTGTATACAAGAAGCAACGCTGTCAGAAGCAATTGGTGTAATAGAAAGACCATATACTTTGGAATTATCCAGACTTGCGTTCAAATTCCCGCTCTGGCAAAGGACAAGTTGCTTAACTTTTGTGAATCCATTTCCTTATATTCCTAGAAATTAGGTGAGTTAGGGTGTATAATACTTAACATAGTGACCAGCTTAAAATATAATAGGTATCTAGTAAATGTGATTACTTTTCCTTCTTGGTAAGTAATGTTTTTAGCATTAAATTTGACGATTCTATAGGAGATAGATTTCAGAGTAATTTTCTTTAACTTTTTATGTTTGTAACTCCCAAATGCCATGTTTAACTGACTGTAAGTAAAAGAAGGATATATATATATATATTTGTTAGGTTGCAGAGTGGTCTGCATAGAAGAACTGACATATGCAAAGACCCTGAGGCATGAGGCAGTATTAAGTAAAGTTGTTAGAAGATGCCTGGGACACAAAGAGTAGGTTGGGGGATAAAGCTAGAGAGGTGAGCAGAGCCAGGTTCACAAGGGACCTTGTGCATACTTAGGAGTTTGCAGTTCTTCCTTTGGTTCAGCATGCCTCAAACTTCGGTCTGCCTCTGAGTACATATATATGGATAAAGTACACTAGCATATTGCTGTCCGTTTACCCAGATTTGACTAAATCCCCCATCATACAATGTTGTTTTTGAGGATAGAGATTTGCATATAGTATTCATTAATGTGTATTTTTATGGCTCTATTGTGATACAATTCATATAGCGTAAAGTTTGCCCCTTTAAAGTGTATCATTCAGTGGTGTTTAGTATATTCACAGTTGTGCAGTCACCACTGCAATTAATTTTAAAACATTTTCTTCACCCCCAAAAGAATTCTTATACTTAGCAGCTATTCCTTATTTCCCCCAATATGTTTGGCCCTTGGCAACAAGTATCATATTTTGCCATGTATAATGCACACTTTTTTGCCCAAATTTGTGAGGGGAAAAATAAGGATGGGCATTATACATGGGTATTACTAATTCCGTATCTATATAAATGTTTTTAATTCTTTTATTTAATGCTTATGAGTTAAAAGTTTAACTCTAGAAATCAATAATGATATCCATATACAAAATAATACCCTGGGATACGATAATCGGTTTGGTGAATTTATGACGAACTTGCAATGAAGAAGAGTTCTTGGCCTTATGTGATGCATAAATATCATAAATTTGTTACCAGTACATAAAATTTCTTGTACCATAATATGTTAGAAAATAAATGCTAAAGTTTCTTTATAATACAAAAAACAAGTGCCTAAATGTAAACAAATAAAAATTTGAATTAAAAAATTAAAACTAAAGATTTTTTCCCCTGTAAGTTTGGGCTAAAAACATGGGTGTACATTATACACAGGAGCACATTATACACAGCAGAAGACAGTAATCTATTTTCTTTCTCTAGATTTGCCAGTTCCAGACATTTCCTGTAAATTGAACCATGCAATATATGGCCTATTGTGGCTGGCTTCTTTCACTTTGTATAATGCTTTCAAGATTCATTCATGTTATATGATGTGTCAGCACTTCATTCCTTTTAGTGGCTGAATAATACTCTGTTGTATGGTTATACCACATTTTGTTTATCCGTTCATCAGTTCATGGACATTTGGGCCATTACTGTGTTTTATAATCTTGTTTTTAATAAAATTAGTCAGATAAAGAGCTTAGGAAATTGCCATGAGGAAAAATAAATATGCTTAATCTAGTTTTAATTGAAGTTTATTGAAGAAATTAAGGCTTGATTTGTTTTCTAGACCTTCACTTCCTAAGTAATATAAATGAAGCAATCAAGTACTGTGTTTCCCTGAAAATAAAACCTAGCTGGACCATCAGCTCTAATGAGTCTTTTGGAGCAAACATTAATATAAGACGCAGTCAATATAATATAATATAATATAATATAATATAATATAATATAATATATAATATAATATAATAATATAATATAAATACCGGGTATAATATAATATAACATAATATAATATAATACCGGGTCTTATATTAATGTTTGCTCCAAAAGACATATTAGAGCTAATGGTCCGGTTAGGTTTTATTTTCGGAGAAACACAGTATATGCTATTGAAAAATAAGCTTAAATATAAGTGTTGTTTAACTATTAAAATCATGATGCTTAAAATGTATAGATTTTAATTTTATTAATATGAATATCACTATTATAGATTTCACTTACATCACCTTGATTTTTATTTGGTAGTTGACAAATATTTATAACATCTCACATGTGCAGTAGCTGGGGATGCTCCACTTACACTGTCTTCATTGCTTATTGCCCAGCTCTTTCTAATTAAAAATGAATTTGTGGGTTTAATAGAAATAAAATGATAGCTCAGAGTCATTACACTATTTGTGATAGGAATTGCTGTAACTTCGGTCGCAGCTAACAGTCATTCTGGTCTACCACTTAGTCTTAGGGACTTGGCTGGGATTGTGTGCATATCCTTTCAAACTTTCTCTCTGACTGAAGAAACATTTCTACATGCGACTGGGAGTTATGGAGAAATTCTTTAGTTTTCTTCATTTTTAAAAAAGTAGTTGAAGGGTTTTGGCAGGAGAAGGACATGATCAAATTTGGGGTTTTTCAGAGACCACATTTTTTGATTGCTGGGAAACTGTTTCAAACCTTTTCTCTTCCTTCATACCTCTGACACCCCTCTCCTTTCTCACTCTCAGCTGCAATTGTGCTCTTTTTTTTCGCTCAAGAGAAAAGTAGAGAACCTGAAGAAAACTTTCACTTCTCCCACCACTCAGTCCACCTCCCTGCATCTGTACCAAATGCCTATTCAAGGACATTATTTCAGAAATAACTAGAAAGATCTGTTTATATCTTCCATTGCCTCCATTTTCTCTTTTTATGTTTTCACCAAGACCCACTCTATCAAAGCTTCTCTTGTTAAGGTCATCTATCTACATAGGAAGAAAATTAGATGAATATGGAATCAAGAGAAGAGTAAAGAAAACAACAGCATGATCAACTGTCAAACGCTGGTGACAAGTGGTTTCCAGCAAACTATAGCCTGTGCTCACGGCTCTAAACAGAACGGCAGTGTGGAGCAGAGCTGTAGTTCTAAAGAAGTTCTAGTTCTGGTGCTGTAAAAGTATAGTTAAGTTGGTTCCTTTATTTCTTTTTGGAAATCTTAGTAACCCCTGTAGATAAGAATCAGGCCTTTCTGAATGTTGCTGAGTTGTTAGCCCTTTCTCAAAAAACTGTGCAGCCACAATCATTGTTTAAAATGTAGTAAAATATACATAGCATGAACTTTTAACCATTTTAACTATTATTTTAAGTATACAATTCAGTGGCATTAATTATATTCAGTGTTTTGCAACCATCACCACTATCTGTTTCCAAAACTTTTTCATCATCCCAAATAGAAACTCTGTACTCATTAAGCAATACTCCCCATTCGCCCCCCAGATACGTGCTTCACTCTATGAATTTCCTAATTCTAGCTATTTCATATAAGTAGAATCCTATGATATTTGTTTTTTTGTATCTGTTTTATTTCACTTAGCGTAATGTTTTTAAGATTCATCCATGTTGCAGCATATATCAGAATTTCTTTCTCTCTTAAGTGTGAGTAATAGTTCATTGTATGTATGATGTCAATAATTTTTATTTTTTATGTTATTTTTTTTAAAGATTTTTATTAAAATATAGCTAACATACAATATTATATTAGTTTCAGGTGTTCAGAATAGTTATTTAACATTTATATACCTAAGAAGTGATCACCATAAGTCCAGCAACCATCTGATACCATACCATGCTATCTCAATATTATGTACTATATTCCCCATGCTGTACATTACATCCTCATGACTTATTTTATACCTGGAAATTTGAGTCTGTTATTCCCTCCCTTTTTAATTTTTCAATTACAGTTAACATTCAATATTTTACATTAATTACAGGTGTACAGGATAGTGATTAGACATTTATATAATTTAACTCTTGCTGTGTTAATTGATTCGAAATTTTTTTTCAAAATCTGTCAGAAATCCACAAAAAAACAAAAAGTTGATATTTTGACTATTTTATGTATTTAATAATAACAATTTGAGCTGCTTTGTATATAAATGACGTTATTTTTATGTATAAAAATTTTCTATTGTTATTCATTCTTGAAAAACACAAAAATATATAAAAATGTACATTTGCTTTTCTAAACTTCCTTTCTGGAAGTTTCCATCTGCAGTCAGCCGATGGAAATATTCATTCGGGTATACCTGACTATGGCGGCAAAAGGCTTAAGAAGTGATCCTCCTGACTAATCTAGTACCCACCCAACACTATGCAGTTATTACCATATTACTGACTATATTTCCTATGCTTTGGTTTACATCCCCATGACTGTTTTGTATCTACCAATTTGTACTTCTTAATCCCTTCACCTTTTTTACCCTGTCCCCCAAACCTCTTCCATCTATCACCCCAATAAATCTATTACCCACTTGACACCATACATAGTTATGGCAATATTATTGATTATATTCCTTATGCTATACCCTATGTTGCCATGACTACTTTGTAACAACCAATTTGTACTTCTTAATCCCTTCCCCCTTTTCACCCATTCCCTACACCCCTCCTGTCGCACAACCATCAAAATGCTCTCTGTATCTATGAGTTTATTTCTGTTTTGTTTATTTGTTTATTCTGTTCTCTAGATTCTACATATAAGTGAAATCACATTACACCTGCCTTTCTCTGTCTGGCATGCTTCACTCAACATAATACCCTTCAGGTCGTTCTCTGCAGCTGCTGATGGTGAGAACCCATTCCCTTCCAGGGTCGAGCAATATTCCATTGTATATATGTACTACCACCTCATTATCCATTCATCCATCGACAGATACCCAGGCTCCTCCACATCTTGGCCATTGTAAACAATGCTGTAATGAACTTATGGATGCGCCTGCCCCCTTGAAGTAGTGTTTTGAGTTTCTTCAAAAAATTACCCAGATGTGGGGTTACTAGGTCTTTCTTTGTCACTTGTTATAGCCTTTGTTTGAAAGTCTATTTTGTCTGTCATAAGTATTGCTACCACAGATTTTTGTTTTGTTTTGTTTTGTTTTCCATTTACATTAAATATCTTTTCTCCAACCCTTTACTTTCAGTCTCTGTGTGTCTTTTGATCTGAATGAAGCAAGTCTCTTGTAGGCAGCATATGTAAGGGTCTTGTTTTCTTACCCATTCAGCCACCATATCTTTTGATTGGAGCATTTAATCCATTTACATCTAAAGTAATTGTTGATATGTAGTTATTGCCATTTTATTATTCATACTTTTTATCTTTTTTGTTTGTTTGTTTTTGTCTTAAAGAAGTCCCTCTAACTTCTTGTTACAAGAAATTGTTACAACTTATTACAGGTATTTCTTGTAATACTGATTTGTTGGTGGTGAGGAACTCCTTTAGCTTTTTCTTGTCTGGGAATCTCTTTATTTGTCCTTCGATTCTAAATGATAGCTTTCCTGGGTAGAGCAATCTTGGTTGTAGGTCCTTGCTTTTCATCACTTTGAATATTTCCTGCTAGTCAGTTCTGCCCGGCAGTTTCTGTTGAGAAATTAGCTGGTAGTGTTATGGGAGCTCCCTTGTAGGTAACTAATTGCTTTTCTATTGCTATTTTTAAGATTTTTCTCTATGTCTTTAACCTTTGGCATTTTAATTGTGGAATGTCTCGGTATGGACCTCTTTGCATTCATCTTGTTTGGGACTTTCTGTGATTTCTGAGCTTGTATATCTATTTCCTTTATCAGGTTAGGGAAGTCTTCTGTCATTATGTCTTCAAATAGGTTTTTAATTCCTTTCTCTATTCTCCTTCTGGTACCCCTCTGGTGCGAGTGTTGGTACACTTGATGTTGTCCCAGAGGCCCCTTAAACTCTCCTCATTTTTTTGGATTCTTTTTTCTTTTTGCTGTCCTGATTGGGTGTTTTGTGCTATGTTATCTTCTAAATTGCTGATTCAATCCTCTGCTTCATCTAATCTGTTAATTCCCTCTAATGTATTCTTCATTTTAGTTATTGTAGTCTTTATTTCTGAATGGTTCCTTTTTGTGTTTTCTATCTTCATTTTTATGTTTCTTGTCTCTTTGTTGAAGTTCTCCCTGAGATAATTGAGCATCCTTATAACCAGTGTTTGGAACTTTGCATCTGGTAGATTGCTTGTTTCATTTTGTTTTGTTCTTTTTCTGGAGGTTTGTTCAGTTCTTTTATTTGGGAAATGTTTCTTTATCTCCCCATTTTGGCTACCTCCTTATATTTGTTTTTATGTAGGGCTGCTATGCCTCCTGGTCTTAGTAGAGTGGCCTTATGTAGTAGGTGTCCTGTGGAACCCAGTGGTGTAGTCTCCCTGGTCACCAGAGCCGGGTATTGCAGGTGTGTCCCTTGTGTGGGTTGTATGTGCCCTCCTGTTGTAATTGTGACTTGACTGCTGTTTGCTTGTCAGTGGGAGGAATTGACATTCAGGCTGATTGGTTGTGAGGACTGGCTATGACTACAGTGGAGGAGCTGTTGTGTAGAGGCTGACCCTACAGAGCAGGGTTTACTCTCACAGGGCTTTGGTGCCTGCCCAGTCTGCCCTTTGGGTGTGTCATCCTTGGTGATGGCCAGGTGACGCTCTGGCCCAGTTCAGAGCTGGCCACTGGGTCTGACAGCCTGGGGTCCTCCTGGGAGGGGACCATCTTCAGGCTAAATTCAGCTGCAGTCTGTTCCCTGCCTGGGGCACAAATTGCCCCAAGTATGAGGCACAAAGCAATCTACAGGTGGCCATCACCCACGCTGTGCTTGGAGGTGCCTGAGAGGCCAAGCTGCAAGCTAAGACCAACTGTCATTAGTGCTGGACGTAGGCCTGTTCAGCGAGAGGTATGGAACACACCAAAGACTGGTGCTGGTTGTGTAGGTTTTGTGAGCCTTTGAGAGATTTTAGGAAAAACTGCAGCATGAGCCAAGGCAGGCTGTTTATATGGAAAAGCCACTGGAAGAAGCTTGGTATGCCTGCAAATTGGTGGGGTGTGGTCTCAGGGAATTGCTAGGGCAGGGCAGATGGAAGGTGAGAGCCAGTTTGATGGAGACTTAGATATGGCATCTGCACGTAGGGAGAGAGAGGGCTAAACAAAGAAACAAAAGCTTCTTCCAGCTCCTCGGTCTGGGAGAAAGCTTCCCCTCCAGCCCTCACCATGAGGTTAGACAGGTCAGTTCCTCCCCGTATGTCCCTGGCACCTTTTAGCTGCTGCCCCAGTGCTGGACCTGAGATTGAGTGATCCGTCAGTGAATAAGTCCTTATGTGGTCCCTTTAGGAGGAGCCTGGGAATGCAGCTGCTCTCCATCTCACTGAGGCACAATCTCTGTGGGCTTTCACAGCCAGTAGTTATGGGGATTTCTCTCCCTGGCACTGAAACCCTGGGTTAGAAAGGGACTGGGATCCCTCGCTCCTCAGGGGGGAATCTCCACAGCCAAGATATCCTTCCTGATTTTTAACAGTCACACGCCGGTGTGGGACCAGCACGTTCCTCGTCTCTGCCCCTTCTACCAATCTCATGGTTGCTTCTTCTGTTTGTGTGTAGTTGTAGGGCTTCGGTTCAGCTAGGTCATTCTCAGTAATGATTGTTCTGTGGTTTAGTTGTAATTGATGTGGTCCTGAGAGGAGGTGAGCACAGCATTTACTTCCTCCAACGTCTTGACTGGAAATCTGGTGCCGTTTTTAATAAGCTTTGTTATTAGGTTGATGCAAAAGTAATTGCAGTTTTTGCAATTGTTTTTAACCTTTTAAACCACAATTACTTTTGCACCAGCCTAATGTTAGTGAGTGTGTGTGTGTATGTGTGTAATTTTTTTTCTCTCAGTGGTGGAAAATTCCTGTCTTGTTCAAGTTTGATTGTCCGTGTGTTTGCGTGTGTGTGTGTGTGTGTGTGTGTGTGTATTTTCTCTTAAAAATCTTTAGAATCTCAGTTTTTTTTGGTTTTGTTTTTTAAGTTGGGAACCAGTTCGCACTTGTGAATGTCCCCACAAAGCAGGCCAGGCAAGTTCCCATTTTCATGGTTAGGGTTTTCAGAGACAGCCGTTGTCTTAATTTTTCTTTACTTCTGTGAAAATACAATTTACTCAAAGGCTGACTCTAAGAAAAGTCTGACTTTGAGAAAAAGTCCAGTTCATCTCTTTGATTCTTTGTCATATTTCCATAAGCAAACTCCTCATATTTACAGCCTATGTATTTTATTTTAATATAGCAATTCTGGAATTTTCTTACTGTTGTAGATATCAGGATTGGGAGGGACTTTAGTGGTTTTTCTTTAAGTTTATTCTTTTCTTTTTCTTTAAAGATTTTATAGGGGAAGGGGAACAGGACTTTATTGGGGAACAGTGTGTATTTCCAGGACTTTATTGGGGAACAATGTGTTTTTCCCTGGACCCATCAACTCTAAGTCAATTTGTTGTCCTTTCAATCTTAGTTGTAGAGAGCGCAGCTCAGCTCCAAGTCTAGTTGCTGTTGTTCAATCTTAGTTGCAGGGGGCACAGCCCACCATTACTTGTGGGAGTTGAACCAGCAGCCTTGTGGTTGAGAGCATGTGCTCCAACCAACAGAGTCATCTGGCCACCTGGGAGCTCAGTGGCAGCTCAGCGGCAGTCTTCATTCTAGTTGCGGAGGGTGCAGCCCGCTGGCCCATGTGGGAATCAAACCCTGCAACCCTGTTGCCTAGAGCTCACGCTCTAACCAATTGAGCTACCCATTTGCCCCAAGTTTATTCTTGATGAGACTTAGATCCATGGAGATTAAGTGACTGTCCCAAAGTCACACATCAGCTAGTGGGCAGATCCCATTTCATGGCTACCCGTCCAGTATTCTCTTCATAGTGGAAGTAATTTGTTCAGTTCTTTTAAAAAGTCAACTTTGTGGTGTAGCTCAAATATAATGAAATACAGATATTTTAAATGTCCAGTTTGATGAGTTTTGAACAAATTTGTACACTCGTGTGACCATCACTCCAGTCACTTCATCTCCTCATAAAGTGTCCTCTTCAGTCAGCCCTCCTCCCAACCCCAACCCCTTCTTATAAATGTAATCGTACAGAATATACTTTTGTGTTCACTTGTTTTGCTCAGCGGAAAGTTTTTGACATTCGTCGTTTTTGTTGCATGCAGTAATAGTGTGCTCCTTTCTTTACTAGATAGTAGTCTGCTGTGTAGATATATTGCAGTTTGTTTATCTGTTTATCATTATGTATGAGTCTCTTTGTGGACATGCGAGATGTGATCACAAAATATGGCGAATGTTTAAATAAAAAGAAATTTATTATAGTAAGACACATTGCTATTAACCCTCTTCAAAATACTCCCCCTCGCTTTGAACACACTTATCCCATCATTCTTGCCACTTTCTGAAGCAGTTCTGCAAATCCTCTTTTGTGAGTGTCTTTACTTCGTGCTCCATTATAACAATGCTCCATGTCACATATCGCTTCTGGTACAGCAATTTATGCCAAATTACAGGGTGTCTTCATCCACTTTATTCACCAGATCTGGCACCATGCGACTTCTGGCTCTTCCCCAAAGTCAAAATGACCATGAAAAGAAAACATTTTGAATCTACTCAGGACATCTAGGCAGCCACGACAATATAACTAAAGACATGAAAAAGATCTTCCAGAAATGCTTCAGAAAGTGGCAAGAATGATGGATAAGTGTGTTCAAAGCGAGGTGGAGTATTTTGAGGGGGATTATTGGCAATGTATCTTTTACTGTAATAAATTTTTAAAAATGTAAACATTCACTATAATTTTTCATCATACTTCGTATGTTTTCATTTTTCTTGGGTAAATAACTAGGAGCGGAATTGGTATGTATGGTAAATGTATGTTTAACTTTTATAAGAAATTGCCAAACTGTGTCTTTTACAGTATAGTTGTATATCATTTTGTATTCACACCAGCAATGTATGAGAGTTGTAGTTGTTCCACCTTGTTACCAATACTTGTTAGTCAGTCTTTTCAATTTTATCCATTCTAGAGGATGTAAAATGTTATCTTATCATTTTAATGTGCATTTCCTTAATGACTAATGATGTAAAGCTTTTGTTTACATACTTATAGGCCATTTGTGTATCTTTTATGAAGTTTATAAAAGTTTATAAAAGTTCAAATAGTTTGCTCATTTTTTGGATTTTTTATCTTATTGATTTCTAAGATTTTAAAAATGTATTCTAGATTGAAGTCTTTTGTCATATGTGTGTGTGTGTGTGTGTGTGTGTGTGTGTGTGTAGAAATTAGATAGTTTTGCCCAGTGTGTGTGATTTGCCCTTTCATTTTCTTATGGTTGTCTTTTTGAAGAGCAAAGTTTTTAATTTTAATGAAATCTAATTTATCAATTATTTTTGATGAGTGCTGTTTGTATATTGTATAAAAAGAAATATTTGCCTATCTCAATGACAACATGATTATATATGTAGAAAACAAAGTCTATGAAAAAGCGACTAGTGTTAGTAGATTTTCTCCTGTGGTTTTTTGCTAGAAGTTTCAGATTTAGTTTTATGCATTTTGATATATGATCCACTTAAAAATAATTTTTTGTGTATGATATAGAATCTGGGTTTGTTACTTTTCCATATAGAGATCTAGTTGTCTAGCACTATTTGTTGAAATGATATCCTTCCCCCATTGAACTACTTTGGTACTTCTGTTGAAAATCAATTATTCATGTAGTATAGGAAATTATGAATTCTCTATTGTTCCACAAGTCCATCTTTATGCCAGTACTACAGTCTTGATTACTGTGGGTTTATTATTAATCTTAAAATCAGGTAATGTTGTAAGTCATCTAACTTTGTTACTCTTCTGAAATTGCATTGGCTGTTCTAGATCATTTACATTTCCGTATATATTTTTAAATCAGTGTTGTCACTTTCTCCAAAAGTCCTAGTAGGGTTTTGATTGGGATTGCACTGACTTTTGGATCAATTTGGCGAGAACTGACATTATTACAGTATTTAGTCTTTCAATCCATGAACTTGGTATATTTCTCCACTTAGATCTTTAAGTTCTTTCAGCAATGTTTTGTACTTTTCAGTGTTGGGACCTTGCAACTTTTGGCAAGTTGTCTTTCAGGGATTTTGTCTGTTTGTCCGAAGGTATAAATTACTTTCTGAGCACTGCTTTCGTTGCATCCTACAAATTTGGATATATGTTTGCGTTATCGTGAAGTAAAATATTTCCCTTGAAATTTGTTTTTTTACCCAAGGATTATTTAGAAGGGAGGTATTTAATTTTTCAGTACTTTGAAATGTTCCAGGTACCTTGTTAACTGATTTCTGATTTCATTCCATTGTCTGAAAACAATCTCTGCTATTTCAATCTTGGAATTTGTTGAGATTTATTTTATATTTTGGCACAGTATAGGTTTATCTTGGTGAGTATTCCATCTATACTTGAAAATAAAACTTATTCTGAAGTTTTGGGTGCAATTAATAGTCACATGTACTATGGTAAAAGTTGGAGAGACAGAGCAGGGAAAGTTGGCAAGGTTGGAAATGATCAACTCTGGGGTGAATAGGAATACGAGGTGTGATCAAAAACTATGGTGAATGTTTAAATAAAAAAAATTAAAATAAAAGGCTTATTGCCATTAATACCCCTCAAAATACTACTCCTCTCTTCGAACACACGTATCCCATTGTTCTTGCCACTTTCTGAAGCAGTTTCGGAAGTCCTCTTTCAGGAATGTCTTTAGTTGCACTGTCGTGGCTGGCTCACTGTCTTGAGTCGAATCAAAATGTTTTCCTTTCATGGTCATTTTGACTTTGGGGAAGAGCCAGAAGCCACACGGTGCCAGATCCGGTGAATAAGGTGAATGAAGATACCCTGTAATGTTTTCATTTGATAGAACTTGCCATACCAGAAGTGATGTGTGACACAGAGTGTTGTCATGATGGAGGATGAAGTAAAGAGGCTCACGAAAGAGGACTTCCAGAACTGCTTCAGAGAGTGGCAAGAATGATGGGATAAGTGTGTTGAAAGTGAGGGGGAGTATTTTTGGGGGAGAGGGTTAATGGCAATGTGTCTTTTATTGTAATAAATTATTTTTTATTTAAACATTCACCATATTTTGTGATCACACCCTGTGTACTTCATAGAGGAGGCAATATTGAGATGGGATTTGAAGGATAAGAATGTAGGTAGGATTTGTTGGACAAAAATGCCATAGGCAGAGGGTAACATGAAATAAGAAAGATACAGCAATATGAAAACAACTAACGTGAACTCGGTGTGGAACTGTGAATGGAAAAAAAAGTTCACTGGGTTCAGAATGCACAAGACTTAAATGGCTTGTTAATTCAATTTATGATTATTCACATAGAAAGTGCTCAGGAAATAATATTGAATAAAGGAGTAATGCACGTGTGAATGGACCCTTTTGCCACTTAATAAAAGCAAAAAAAAGCATATTTAAATTTCAGAGAAAGAATTTTTTGTGTGTGTGACTAACTGCTATTGGAGATCCAATTTGCCAAAGCTCATGGAATATTTTGTCACTGTCAGAAACTCTGACCTCTTATCTTTTCATTACCTTGAACTTTTTTATCTCTACTTTCTTTTTATCACCATTTAAACATGCTTAAGACTCTGTAGTCTTAATAAAAGAAGTAATAAAAAACGCTTACCTCTGCCCTGTCTCATGTCTAGCTACTGCCCTATATTTCCCTTCCTCTTCATAAAAGTTTCTGAGTACACATAGCACTGTTTACTCACGACACTGCCCTTGTTAAAGTCACCGTGACCTCTGCCTCACTAAATCCAGTGGATGTTTCCTAGGCCTCCACTTGTCTCTTAACCACATTCAATACCTATGACCATGCATGCCTGCCTTCTTGAAGTATTTTTCACTCTTTTTGTGATAGCATAGTCTGTAGATTTCATCATTCTCTCCCTTCCCCAATACTATTGCTCCTTTATAGTGTAGTGTAGTCTTCCGATTTCTTATTCTCTGGCCAATTATTAAGTTTTTGGTTTTTCTTCTCTCATGTACTTTCCGTCCTTAAGGTGACTCATACACTCTCGTGACTTCACTCACCCATTATAGGTCCAAAAATCCCACTTTATGACCCCAGTTCATAGCTATTTTTTGCTGTCCACATAGCTGCCTATTTAACATCTGTGACTGTGTTTCTTACACATATCTGAACTTACCTTTCTCTCTGAAACTATTTGCTCCAGTTTTCTGTATCAGTAAATGGTACCACTCTCTCAGCTAGCCCAAGTTAGAAACCTAGGGATCACTTTGATTCCCATTCCCTACAGTTCATGCATTGCCAAGTCCTATCCTCTATCAATTCTACCCCCTAAAGGCTTTTCAAATCCTCACCATTTTCATTCTACCCACTATTATCACCCTAGCCCAAGAAACCATCATCCCTAGGTTGGACTGTACTGCAGTAGTTTCCTAAATAATCTTCTACATCTGCTCTCACCCATTTCT
Source organism: Rhinolophus ferrumequinum (assembly GCF_004115265.2). Taxonomy (NCBI): domain Eukaryota; kingdom Metazoa; phylum Chordata; class Mammalia; order Chiroptera; family Rhinolophidae; genus Rhinolophus; species Rhinolophus ferrumequinum. The sequence continues at coordinate 5,664,089 of NC_046302.1, forward strand.
CATCTATTCTCCAGCACTCTAATTTTTAAGCCATACTATCTTTTTTTTCAAATTAATAGGTTTTATTTATTTTAGAGTAATTTTAGATTTATAGAAAAATTGGGTGGAAAGTACAGAGTTCCTACATACCTCCCACTTCCCCCAGTTTCCCTGATTATTTTCATCTCGTGTTAGTGTGGTACATTTGTTACGATTGGTGAATCAATATTAATACGTCATCATCATCATCATTATCATCATCATCATCATCATCATCAGCTAAAGTCCATAGTTTATATTAAGGTTCACTCTTTTTCTTTTTTAACAGCTTTATTGAGGTAAAATTCACATATCATAAATTTTACCCATTTAAAGTGTCCATTTCACTGGTTTTTAGTATAGTCACAGAGATGTACAAGTACGACCACTATCTAATTCCAGAACATTTTTTCACTTAGAAATAAACCCCATATCTGTTAGCAGTCACTCTCCATTCCTTCCTACTATCAGCCCCTGGCAGCCACTAATCTGCTTTCTGTCTCTATGCATTTGCCTATTTTAGACATCCTATGTAAATGGATTCATACAGGATGTGGTATTTATAACTGGCTTCTTTCACTCAGCATGTTTTCTAGGTTCATTCATGTTGTACTGATAGCATCAATCCATCATGTTTAAAAAAAATTGGGTTTTTTTTGGCATTTTAATTTTAATATTTTTATTTTCTTATTGAAGTACAACATTATATTTGTTGCAGCTGTACAACATAACAAACTTCATATTTGTATATATTGCAAAATGATCATCACAACAAATCTAGTAAATATCCATCACCATACATAGTTACAGAAGTTTCTCTTGTGATGAGAACTTTTCAGATCTACTCTCTTAATGACTTTCAAATATGCAACACAGTGCTTTTAACTATAGGCACTATGCTGTATATTGCATCTCCATGACTTATTCTGTTTTTTTTTGATATACTTTATAGTATTCTTTTTTTTAATTAAAGTTTATTGGGGTGACAATTATTAGTAAAGTTACATAGATTTCAGGTGTACAATTCAGTATTACATCATCTATAAATCCCATTGTGTGTTCACCACCCCGAGTCAGTTCTCCTTCCATCAACATATGTTTGATCCCCTTTACCCTCATCTACCATCCCTTACCCCCTTACCCTCTGGTAACCACTAAATTATTGTCTGTGTCTATGAGTTTTTGTTTGTCTTGTTCTTTTGTTGTTTTTGGTTCATGTAGCACATATCAGTGAAATCATATGGTTCTCTGCTTTTTCTGTCTGACTTATTTCACTTAGCATTGTAATCTCAAGATCCATCCATGTTGTCACAAATGCTCCTATTTCATCTTTTCTTACCGCCGAATAGTATTCCATTGTGTATATATACCACAACTTCTTTATCCATTCATCTATCGAAGGACATTTTGGCTGTTTCCATGTCTTGGCCACCGTAAATAAAGCTGCAATGAACATTGGAGCACACTTGTCTTTATAGATAAATGGTTTCAGATTTTCTTGGGTAGATACCCAGGAGAGGGATTGCTGGGTCATATGGTAATTCTATTCGTAATTTTTTGAGGAACCTCCACACTGCCTTCCATAGCGGCTGCACCAGTCTGCATTCCCACCAACATTGTACGAGGGTTCCTTTTTCTCCACAGCCTCTCCAACACTTGTTACTATGTGTCTTGTTGATGATAGATTAGTTGATGATTCTAATCAGGGTGAAGTGATATCTCATTGTGGTTTTTATTTGCATTTCTCTGATGATTAGTGATGTTGAACATTTTTTCATATGTCTATTTGCCATTTGTATGTCCTCTTTGGAGAAATGTCTCTTCAGGTCCTCTGCCCATTTTTCAATTGGGTTGTTTGTTTTCCTGTTGTTGAGTGGCATGGGTTTCTTGTATATTTTGGATATTAGCCCCTTATTGGAGGCACTGTTTGCAAAAATCTTCTCCCATTCAGTTGATTGCCTTGTTATTTTGTCGATAGTTTCTTTTGCTGTGCAGAAACTTTTAAGTTTGATAAATTGTTTTAATTTTTCAATTACAATTGACATTCAATATTATAGTTTCTGGTGTACAGCATAGTGGTTAGACATTTATATAACTTACAAAGTGATGCCCCTGTTAAGTCTAGTGCCCCCCTGACACCATACATAGTTATTACAATGTTATTGACTATATTTAGGGTTCATTCTTTGTGTTGTGTATTATGTGGGGTTTGACAGTTATAAATGACATGTGTCCATTATTACTGTATCATATAGAATAGTTTCACTGTCTTAAAAATCTCCTGTGCTGTACAATTTCATCTCCTCCTCTCTCCCCAAATCCCTGGCAACCATTGATCTTTTACTTTCTCTATAGTTTTTCCTTTTCCAGTATATCATATAGTTAGAATTATACAGTATTTAGCTTTTCCAGATTGGCTTCTTTCACTTAGCAATATACTTTTAAGTTTCCTCTATGACTTCTTGTAGTGTGATAGATCATTTCTTTTTATCTCTGAATAATATTCCGTTGTATAGATGTACCACAGTTTGTTTACCCATTCACCTATTGAAGGACATCTTGGTTGCTCCAAATTTTGGCAATTATAAATAAAGTTACTATAAACATTTATGTGCAGGTTTTTCCATAGGCATGAGTTTTCAATTTATTTTTGGGTAAATAGGAGTGCATTTGCTTGATTGTATGGTAAGAGTATGTCTAGTTGTGTGAGAAACTGCCAAAATGTGTAACACAGTGACTAAACCATTTTGCATTCCCATTATCAATTAATGAGAGTTCCTGTTGCTCCGCATCCTCACCAGCATTTGATGATATCAGTGTTTTGGATTTTAGCCAATCTAAAAGGTGTGTAGTGAAAAAAATAAAAAATAAAAAAAAATAAAAGGTGTGTAGTGGGATCTCATTGTCATTTTAATTTGTAGTTCCCTAATGACGTATGATGTTGAGCATCTTTTCATATGCTATTTGCCATCTGTATATCTTCTTTGGTGATGTGTCTCTTCTGATCACTTGCCCATTTTGTAATTGGGCTATTTTCTTAGTGAGTTTTAAAAGTTCATTGTATATTTTGGACACCAGTCCTTTATGAGCTATGTATATAGCAAATATTTTTTCCTAGCTGTGGCTTATTTTCTCATTCTCTTAACAGTGCCTTTTACAGAGCAGACTTTTGAAATTATAATGAAGTCCAACTTTTCACATTTTTCATTCGTGGATCATGCTTTGGGCATTATATCTAAAAAAGTCCCAATCCCAAAGTCACCTAGATTTCTCCTCTGTTTATCTTTTAGTTTTATAGTTTTTCATTTTATGTTTAGGTTTATGATCCCTTTTGAGTTGATTTTTGTGAAAGGTGTAAAGTCTCTGTCTAGATTACATGTGGATATCCAGCTGTTCCAGCATCATTTGGAAAAAAGCTGTCCTTTTTTCATTGAGTTTTGTTTGCTCCTTTGTCAAAGGTCAGTTGACTATATTTTTGTGAGTCTATTTCTGGGCCCTTTATTCTGTTCCATTGATCTATTTGTCTATTCTTTTGTCAATACCATACTGTCTTGGTTACTGTAGCACAATATTTTTAAAAATAAAAATATAATCAGGTTATCCTACTCCCCAAAACACTTCAATGGCCTGCCATTACATTTACTGATGAAGACTAAGATCCTTCAGATAGTCTATATGAGGTCCTATGTGATGTGTGAAGCCCCCATCCCCACCTCTTTAGTCTCATCCTACTGTGTTCTCTCATCTGCTACTGGGCCGTAGTAGAGACTGAACACTTAAACATGGCTACCAAGTTAGCGTGCAACCTGAGCCATCCATCATAACTGAGTATTATTGGAGTCTTCAAGTCATGAAATTGGGTGTCTACAGCAGCCCTCCATCATCAAGTGGCAGTGGTACTTATGTGATTGGGCCCAAGCAGACCCTGAAGGCACTGTGCAGATGTACTTCTGTTACACTGCCTTCTCTTTCTTAGCCTATACCTGTTGTCTTCTGGGGAGTTCTACAGTTAGCTGACAGAAAAAGAGAAGGGTCAGGCCTTCTGCAGAATATGCAGGCACCACCTGAAAATAGACAACTGCAGCACCACAGCTCCTTTCTGGGATGTCCTTGAAGGATGGTAGTGAAGGGAAATCCTCCCAGTGGGCAGACCCTGGAGTAGTGCACCTGGTTGTGCACTTTTTTTGGAAGGAACATGGTTGGAAAATTGATGACAAGGAAATTGGGGGAAAGATATGTGGATAGAACTCCCTGTATGGGCAAAAAAAATGAAGATATTTGGGTCCCATATGAATGCTCACCAAAGAGTGACTTCAGCAGAGGAGGATTTTATATTCAAGTGGATAGGATGACCTGTTCTGTGGACCCCGGTCAGCATCTTTCCCCAGCCACCCTGTCATCGCCCAATGGGCTCATAAACAGGGCTACAGTGGCAGGGATGGAGGTTATGCATCGGATCATCAACATGGATTTCCATTCACCAAGGCTGACCTGGCTATAGCCACCACTGAGTGCCCAGTCTGTCAGCAACAGAGACCAATAACCCAGTATGGCATCATTCCCCAGGGTGATCTGCTGGCAGGTTGACTACCTGGACCACTTCCATCATGGAGGGCAGCATTTTATTCTAACTGGAAGAGACACTGATTCTGGATATGTATTTGCCTTCCCTGCATGCAGTGCTTCTGCCAAAACTTCCATCCATGGACTTACAGAATGCCTCATTGACCATCACGTTATTCCACACATATTGCTTCTTTTTTTAATTTTTTTGAAATTAAAATTTATTTCAATTACAGTTGACATACAATATTATATTGATAGACATTTATGTAACTTACAAAGTGATCACCCCAGTAAATCTAGTACCCATCTGACACCTTAGTTTTTATACACTATATTCCCTATGTACACAGCATTGCTTCTGATCAAGGAACTCACTTCACAGCAAATGAAGTGTGGCAATGGGCCCATCATCATGGATTTCACTGGTCTTACTATGTTTCCTATCATCCTGAAGCTGCAGCCATGATAGGATGATGGAATAGCCTTTTGAAAGACTCAGTTACGGTGACAGCTAGGTGGTAATACCTTGCAGGACTAGGGCAAGGTTCTCCAGAAAGCTGTATATGCTCTGAGTCAGCACTCAATGTACAGTACTGTTTTTCTCATAGGCAGGAGTCACAGTTCCAGGAACGAAGAGGTGGAAATAGGGAGGGGGCACCACTCACTATTACCCACTATTGATACTATTACCCACTAATGACCCACTAGTGACATTTTTGCTGCCTGTTTCCATTCTGCTTATGCTCTGCTGGCCTAGAGGCCTTAATTCCAAAGGGTGGAATGCTTGTACCAGGAAACACAAGAGTGATTTCATTGAATTGGGAGTTAAGACTGCATCTGGCCACTTTGGGTCCCTCATGCCTGTGAATCAACAGGCAAAAACAGAGTTGCCGTGCTGTCTGAGGTCATTGATCCTGACTACCAACGGGCAGTTGGACTGTGACTCTACAGTGGAGCTAAGGAAAGTATGTCTGGAATACGGGAGGTCTCTACCAGTGTCTCTTAGAATTATCACTATGCCTTGTGATTAAGGTCAGTGGAGAACCACATTCCAGTCCAGGCAGGAATACTAATGGCCTGGACCCTTTGGGAATGAAGGTTTGGGTAACCTCACAAGGTAAAGAACCACAATCAACTGAGGTACTTAGTAAAGGAATATGGGATGGGTATTGGAAAAAGGTAGTTATAAATACCAGCTATGACCACATGGTGATTTACAGAAACAAGGATTGTAATTGTCATGATTATTTCCTCATTTTGTTTTGAATATTGAATATGCCTCAAGGACTTTGAACCTCTTCTGAGGGAGGGGTTGGTGTTTTCTGGTTGCATGCAGGATAGTTGTATCATGTTAGATGGAATTGTGACCTTGTCATTGTCTTCTTTTAGGGATGAAGGTTTAAGAAGTTGTATCTGAGTGCTAAGTTGACAAGGGGTGGACTTGTGATGGTTGATATTATGTGTCACCTTGACTGAGTTGCCCAGATATTTGGTCAAACATTTTGTGTGTTTCCATGAAGGTGTCTTTGAATGAGATTTACATTTAAATTGGTAGACTGAGTAAAGCAGATTGCATTCCCTAGTGTGGGTGGGCCTCATCCAATCAGTTGGAGACCTGAATAGTACAAAAAGCTGACCTCCTGTAAGAGAGAGAATTTTTCCAAACAGCTTTTGAACTGGGACATTGGCTTTCTTCCTGCCTTTGGAGTTGACCTGCAGTAATGGCCCTTCCTCAGTCTTGAGCCTGTTGGCCTTTTGACTGGGAACGACACCATTGGCTCTGGCTCTCCTGGGTCTCCATCTTGGTGACTCACCCTGCAGGCCTGGGAATTAATCAGTCTCCATGATCACATGAGCCAATTCCTCGTAATAAATCTCTTTTTTTATAAGTATATGCATCCTATTGGTTCTCTCTGGAGAGCCCTAATACACATGTGGTTAATCCTAACTGATACATATTTAACCAGTGTTACGTTAAATATTAGGTTGGTGCAAAAATAATTGCAGTTTAAAGGTTAAAAATATTGCAAAAACTGCAATAACTTTTGCACCAGCCTAATAGTTTGAAACCACGTCAGAAAGATTAATCTGATATCACTGTATAAAATGAATAGAAATTTAGAGACACCGGGGAGAGGAAGACCAGTTAGGCTTTTATAGCCACCCAGACAACAGGTTCCTCTGGGCTGGTAACATAAGTTAAGGAAGTAGTATCAGGATACATTTCATATTTATAGCGTTGGTAATGATTAAATGCACTTTGCAAGAGATTGTGAAAGAAAGCAGAGTGCATGAACTCTGAGGAACTCCATCATTTAAACAGCGATAGGAGAAGGCATCTACAGGCAGATTGAGAAGAAGTAGCTGCTGAATTGACAGGAAAATCAGAAGTCCAGAGTGTTCAGAACAGAAAACAATTGTTAGTTGTGTCTGATGCTGTTGAATCGCCTTTTAGGGTGAGGACTTAATTGTTCATTATTTTTGGCATTAGAGATTGTGATTTTACCTGTGGTTTCAGTGGCTTAAAAGATTTGATGCCAGGATGGCCAGTTAGCTCAGTTGGTTAGAGCGCGTGCTCTTAACAACAAGGTTGTCAGTTCAAGTCCCGCATGGGATGGAGGGCTGCGCCCCCTGCAACTAGATTGGAAACGGCCACTGGACTTGGAGCTGAGCTGCACCCTCCACAATGAGATTGAAGAACAGCGACTTGACTTGGAGTTGATGAGTCCTGGAAAAAACAGTTACCCAATAAAATTAAAAAAAAAAAAAGATTAGATGCCAGATTGGAATGGATTAAACAATGAATGGAAGGAGCGAAAAGCGACAGTGTATGCAGATATTCTTGAGAAGATTTGCTACGAGAGGCAGCACAGAAATGGGATTATGGCTGGAAGGGCATGAGGGAGTTCAGGGAGGGTGGGATTGATCTTTGATAGGAACAGGGACACTTCCTTTACTGTGAGAGGAGGGAAGGGCAAAGGAAGTGTAGATTCTTATCAAAGGAACACTTGAAGATGGGGAAAAGAATGAGTTTTCATCTAATGACTTTTATTTCCCAGTGGAGTATGAGGGAAAGTTACCAGCTGAGACCTAGAAAGGCAGAAGGGGTGTTAGAGGTTTGCAAAGAAAGAAGGTATAAAATGGTCTTCTTGAAGAATGGGTGGCCTCTGGAGGGGAAGTTGTGAGCAGGGAAGAGAATGAAGCTTTGGGGTCCTTGCTAAGGTTGGAAGCTATCGCTGGTATTGACATTGGCTTTTGGTTTTGTGGTTTTTCTTTCTTTTTTCCCCTGCATCTCAGAGGAGGGGTAGGGATATAGATGATTAGATTCATCCAAACATGTGAAGACTCTCAATTAACTCTAACTTCTAAGTGAGAATATTGCAGTAACACCTTCTCAGCCTTAAAAAGTCTATGTGGAACATAATTTAAACTTTTATTGATGTCTAAGTTTTTCATTATACTAGCTATGATGCTCTGATTGTTAACATGACTGCTCTAGGTTCAATTCGACGAGTTTTTATTGAGTGCACATCCCAGTGCCAGGTTCTGCTGAACTAAAAGTTAAAAATCCCCGCCCCAAGTAGCACCTGCCTGTGGTGAGAAAGCAGTGCGATGAAAGCAGTGTGCACCTTCTGCCAGGGGAAGCACCGAAAAGGTACCCTCTCTAGAATGGGTTGGTTGATGGGTGGGGTGCACCAGAACAGGTGACGAAAATAGTCAGTTGACTTGGAACTCAGGAGATCCATTTTCACAAAAAACAGCTGAAAATAATATTTAGAGTTCCAGGTCAGACTATAAAAACCAATGCAAATATATATTTTCAATGAGAAATAGTATAAAAAAGAACAGTATTGTTTAAAAATTACAAGTTGGGAATTTTTAAGCTTCATATTTATTTTGAAAGTTGTGTTGAGAAAATATTATTTCTCTTGGTAAGGTAGATTTCAGATTTTGTGGAGAATTTTTTGGAGAGAATCTGGGTGCTTTTAAGGCTATAATATATAATAACAGTAACTCTATTGTGTTTTTCAAAACTTCTGACTTTTCCTTTTATTTGTACCATATAAACAATTCTTTCTGTTATACTGGCCAACAGAAAGACTGTTAAACTTCTAAGTGTGTTTGATTGTTTCATTTTTTCATTTCTTATATGTCAATCTGCCCTTGCATTTTACTTTGGCTTTTTTCTTTGACATTCAATATTATTTATATTAATTTCAGGTGGACAGCATAGTGGTTAGACATTTATATAATTTAAGAAGTGATCACCCTGGCTAGTCTAGTACCCACCTGGCACTCTACATAGTTATTACTATATTATTGACTATATTCCCTGTGCTTTACTTTACATCCCCATGACTATTTTGTAACTACCAATTTGTACTTCTTAAACCCTTCACGTTTTTACCTTTTTCACCCTGCCCCCAAACCTCCTCCCATCTATCACCCCAATAAATCTACTACCCATCTGACATTATACATACTTGTTACAGTATTATTGACTATATTCCTTATGCTATACCCTACATCCCCATGACTACTTTGTAACAACCAATTTGTACTTCTTAATCCCTTCCCTCTTTTTATCCCCCCCCCCGACCCCACCATCTGGCAACCATCAATATGTTCTCTGTGTCTATGCATTTGTTTCTGTTTGGTTTGTTTATTTTGCTCTTTAGATTCCACATATAAGCGAAGTTACATTGCATCTGTCTTTCTCTGATATACTTCACTCAGCATAATACCCTCCAGGTCCATCCATGCTGCCCTAGATGGCAGAACCCATTCTCTTCTGTGACTGAACAATATTCTGTTGTATATATGTGCCATCTCCTCTTTATCCATTTTTCCATTGATGGACAATGGAAAAGGCTGCCTCCACATCTTGGCCATTGTAATTAATGCTGCAATTAACAAATGAATGCACATGTCCACTTGAAGTAGCTTTTGGGTTTCTTCTGACAAATACCCAGAGGTGCGCTTACTGGGTCTTTCTTTGTCTTTTGTTATGTAGCCTTTGTTCTAAGGTCCATTTTGTCTGGTATAAGTGTTGCTGCCTCAGTTTTTTTTTTTTTTTTTTTTAATTTCCATTTTCATGGAATTTAATATGGAAATATCTTTTCCCATCCCTTTATTTCCAGTCTGTGTGTGTCTTTCAATTTGAAGTGAGTCTCTGATAAGCAGAATATGTAACGGTCTTGTTTTCTTATCAACTTAGACACCCTATCTTTTGATTGGAGCATTTAATCTACTTATGTTTAAAGTAATTGGCTTCCACCTGTGTCTGCATGTCAGGAGGGGGAAGGACTTAACAAAATGACAATGGTTTCTGCCAGCTTTTTCATCCTGGAGAAAGCTGCCCATCCAGCCCTCGTCCTGAAGCCATACAACTCAATTCTTCCCCTTATGTCCCTGGCAACTTTTGAGCTGCTGCCTCAATGCTGGGGCTCAGAGCTAGTGAATTTGTCAGTGAGTGAGTCCATGTATGGGCCCTTTAAGAGGAATTCATGGGACTCCATCAGTCCTCCATCTCACCCAGTCACAATCTTAGCTGGTTTTCACAGCCAGAAAGTATGGGGACTTCTCTCCCTTTCACTGGAACCTCGGACTGAGGAGCCTGCTATGGGGTTGGGACCCCTCAGTACTCCAGTGGTTGTGGTGGTAGTGGGGTTCAACAGCTGAGATATCCCTCCCAATTTCTAACACTCAGACGTGAGTGTGGGACCAGCCTGATTCTTGTGTCCACCCCTCCTACTAGTCTTGAGGTGGCTTCTTCTGTATGCCCTTAGTTGTAGGACTTGGGTTCAGCTAGACGTCAGATGATGGTTATTCTGTAGTTTAGTTGTAATTTTGATGTGGTCATGATAGGAGGTGAACATAGTGTTTACCTGTTCTACCGTCTTGACCGGAAATCCTGTGAATGCATTTAGTGTTAACAAAATTCTCTGAGATGTAGCTATCATTGTTACCCATTTTACAGATAAGAAAAGTCATGACTAAAAGAAGTAATTTTCCCTGAGTCAATTGGTTAGTGATAAAAGTCAGAATTAATCCTAAATCTTTGGTGGTGTTGCCTGTGTTGTACCAAAATGGTTAAGGTGAAATTAGCTGTTGGTATTGTAAAATAAAGGGGTTGTTTATATGTGACTTTTCTGAGAAAAGAAAGGCAATGTTACGGAATAAAGAAGAATTCCCTATATTGGCCAAAGCCTGGAGCATTTGTCAGGGTGATATTAGACAGTGATTATATATATATGTGGAGATATATATATATCTCCAGTGTTTGAAAATCAGGTTCATATTCCCTGGGAGGTAATATTGGTGGAGGTAGGGTGGTAGGAAGGAGTATCTCTGCACTATGTTGAAAAAAGTCTCTATATGAGAAATGTGTTTCCAATAATTAAATGGAAAAAAATTTATTTAAGCTTAAGTTAGGTACTACCAATAACTGACTTTTCAGTTTCTCAGATCCTTGGTATGTTTATCAAATCCCTAGTTAGATAAACATTGCCATAAGAGTTCTGAAAGTATATATTCTTTGATAACAATATCTGTTCTCAAAGATATCTTTAGGAAATGTGGAAATTTAACATGATTAGTAGTTTATATAAATGGAGACTATAGATTTCAGCACACAGCATAAATCTAAGAAAACATAAAAAGGGTTTGTATGTTATATACTGGTCCGAAGAAATCACACAAAAATTTCCTTTTGAGTTTTTTTTTTTAGTTGAGCTTTTTAAATATCTCCACATATCTAATTTGTCATATGTTTCTGAAATGGAATAGATAAGACCTAGCTTAAATAGCATACTGAATATTTTATGCTTTATAGTTTGTTCTGTTAAAATGTTTAGTTGTTTCCATTAACCACCTTTTTTTAATGTTTCTAGGTTATTGAATCTTTGGGAATTATTATTTATAAAGCACTGGACTATGGTTTGAAGGAAAATGAAGAAAGGGAATTAAGCCCTCCCCTGGAGCAACTTATTGATCACATGGCCAACACAGTAGAAGCTGATGGTAGCAATGATGAGGGCTATGAGGCTGCAGATGAAGGCCTGGAAGATGAAGAAGATGAAAAGAGAAAAGTCTCAGCTATCCGGTCATATAGAGATGTCATGAAGGTAAAGCAGCAGTTTGCATAGTATGTGTGTCTTTCAAAAGTTATTTAACTTAAAAAAAGTGATTAGTGATTCAGCATTTGATAATAGTTCCTAAATTCCAGGTAAAAGTGAAATGATAAGTAACTAAAATACTCTTGATTCTGGGATTTATTTGTTCAGAGCCTCAACATGGCCTTAAAAAACCACTTCTAGGTATTATATGCCCCTTATTACATATTATACATCATCAGCATGACTGTGTATTATGTCTTCAAGTGACTTCTGCATTTTCCTTTTTACAGAGTAAATAATAACTGTGATATGCTTATTAATATGAAGATTGTGAATCTGAGCTAGCACAGCTGATTATTGTACTTTGTCTTCTTGACCCAGCCAGTGGTATTTATAAGTAATGAAACAAGTTATGTAACTTGAATTGAATTTTTCTCTTTAGTTAAAATTTTTTGTGTACTTGAAAGCCATAATTACTAAATGCTGAGATTAAAATTAAAGCAGATTTGTCAAATTAGTTTTAAAAGAGCATTCTGTTGAGAATTATTTATATATGATGTTTACTAGATTTTGTAGACAGTATTGGCTATGTATCTCTTATTTGCCAACTTTTCATAAATCATTTCAGAGACAGGAATAGAAAAGAACCATGAAGACAGTACTTTTCAGCTGTACTGCAGTACACCCTGCTTCTTGCTCCTTCTTAAATAATAAATCTCTCAGGCACTCTGGAATGGGAGTATGCAGTTATGATTCTTACGAAATTCAGACATATCCTTTAGTTTTTTTAATAGTCATAAGGCTCATTTTAAATCAACAGCATTACAAGTAAAATATGCTTGTATATGCACATATTGAAATTTCACACATTTATTCATTTCATATTTTCTAGATGTTAAGGAATATTTTAAAATATTTACATACATATACACCTGCTTAAAGGCCAACTGAAACTTACTGCAGACCACAGGTGACCTACTTGTTCTCTGTGGACCAATGATAAATAGTGGTTTAAAGTGAAGAGCAAAAGGGTTTCTATAAAGAAACAAAACTTACTTGTGCCTCTAAAACTAAGCTAATAGTTTTTTGGTAGTGGGTGTGTGTGTGAGGTGAACAGGGAGTCGTGAAGGAGGAATAGAACACCCACCTAACAAGATGTATCAATTAAATTACCCCTGGCACCAATAGAATGACAGATGTCATAGCCACATTGCTCTCTTATACTATAGCTTTGCAGGGGGAGGGCTAGAGATTCATTGGAATCTTGACAATTCTTAATCAATGACATTAAATATGTTAATTTATAAACAAAAATTATTGGACAGTCTGTAATTTGAAGTGGTAGTTTTTATTTTCTTTTATTATTTTTTAATTTGATCTGTGTCTGCCCTCTTACCTATCTTATTGCTATCAAAATATGAAAAATACTTAAAAGAGTGTTTAAAAAGACAAGTTTTATAGAGTGGAGGAAAACTGTAAGGTTATCAATTCCATTCTTAGGAATTTTATTGGACAATATATACTCAACTCTTATTTTTTGGTTTCTGTGCTAACCCAAATGGATCAGTAAAAATTTCTACATTTATAACAATATATTCTGAATGTTTCTTTTACTTAAAATGAGAAGAAAAATAATTGCTGAGACATTTGACAAACTGAAATTTTAAAATATCATTAAACCTATTTATTCATGGCCATATAGTGGCACATAAGAGTTTGTAGTTTGGTTAGTGGGTTGAAATCTCCAACTGATAAATTGAGTCCTGGGTTCAGGTCAAGATGGTGGAGTACATAAATGCTGTGCTTGCTATCTCCCATGACTACCTCAAAATTAAAACTGAACTACAAAACAACCATCACTGGGAATTGCTTGAAGTCGAGCTGAACAAAAGTTCTGTTACTAAGGATATACAGAGGAAGCCACCTCGAGACTGCTAGGAGGGGTAGAAACATGGAACTGGCTTGTCCACACCAATGTTTGGCAGTTAAAAATCAGGAGGGCTATCTCAGCTGTAGTGGTCCCCCTTGGGGGGCAAGGGGTCCAGCCCCACACCAGGCTCCCCAGCCAAGGGTTCCAGAGCTGGGAAGAGAAGTCCCCTTAACTTGTGAAAACCAGTGGAGATTGTGGCTGATTGAGATAGAGGACTGCTGGAGTCCCAGATGTTCCTCTTAAAGGGCCCATACATGGACTTACTCGCTGACACACACACTCACTCTGACCTCCACCTCTGGAGCAGCAGCTCAAAGAGCACTAGGGATATATGGGGAGGAACTGAATTGTCTGGTTTTAGGGCAAGGACTGGAGGCACAGCTTTCTCCTAGACAAAAGGGTTGACAGAAGCCATTGGTCTTTTGTTGAGCCCTCCAACCACCCAGCCTGAATTCTAAGGCAGGCGCCATATCTGAGGGACCATCAACCTAGCTAAAACCTTTTGTTGCCCCACCCTGGTGATTCCCTGAGACTCCACCCCACCCAACTTGTGGGCCTACCCAAGCCATTTCTAGCGGCTTTTCCATACAAATGTCTGGTTTTGGTTCATGCTATAGACTTTCCTAAAATCTCTAAAAGGTTGTCAAATCCCAAACAAGTAGCATATGGCCTCGGTGTGCCCGGTACTTCTTGCTAAGCTAGCCCCAAGCCTGGCACTAGTGGCAGCTGGCCTCAATTTGCAGCATAGCCTCTCCCAGGCACCTCCAAGACTAGTACAAGTGGTAACCATCTGCAGACCATTTTGTAGCTCATACCAAGTGACTCTGGGCAGGGCACAAGCAGTGGCTGGACTTGGCCTGCACTAGAGCCCCTTCCAAGAGGCTCCAGAACCAACACCGGTGGCCAGCTTAAGATCATACCAGAGCACCATACAGGTGCCACCCAAACACCTCCACAAATGACACACCCAAAGGGCAGACTCAGCAGTCACCAGAGTCATGCTAAAGCGAATCCTGCTCTGTAGGGTCAGCTCCTACACAACAGCTCCCCTACTGTACTCACAGCCAGTCTTCACAACCAATCAGCCTGAGGGTCAACTCTTCCCATTGACTTGTCAACAGCAATCAATGTTTAACTACAATAGGAGGGCAAACACAACACATGGGACACATCTGGAGCATGCGACTCAGGTGACCAGGAAGACTGTGTCACTGGGTCCCACAGGACACCTACTATATAAGGCCACTCTCCTAAGACTGGGAGACATAGCAGCTCTACCTAATACATAGAAACAAACACAGAGAGGCAAGCAAAATGGGGAGATAAAGAACTATATCTCATACAAAAGAATAGAACAAAGCTCCAGAAGAATAAACAAAATGGAGACAAGCAATCTACCAGACGTAGAGTTCAAAGCAATGGTTATAAGGATTCTCAATGATCTTCACTATATTCCCTATGGTATATTTTACATCCCTATGACTGTTTTGTAACTACCAATTTGTACTTCTTAATGCCGTCCCATTTTTAGCCCATTTCCCAACACCTCTTCCCTCTGGCATACGTCAAAATGCTCTCTATATCTATGAGCTTGTTTTTGTTTTGTTCATTTTTCCTGTTTTCTAGATTCCATATATAAGCAAAATCACATTGTATCTGTCTTTCTCTGTCTGACATACTCTACTCAGCACAATACCCTCCAGGTCCATTCATGGTGCCTCAGATGGCAAGAATCCATTCTGTTCCACTGTCGAGTAGTAGTCTATTGTATATACAAGGACTCCCCTTGGAAAGGTATGCACCGACGCCAGCTCCTAGTCTACCCTGCAAAGCAATTTTGGAACTCTTTCTGGAATGGCCATCAGAGCTGTGGTTGTATTACCCTTGATATCCAAATGTCTTCCTTTCAATATTTCCTTTATCTTTAGGTAAAGAAAGAAGTCATTGGGGGCTAGATCAGGTGAGTAGGGAGGGTGTTCCAATACAGTTATTTGTTTACTCACCAAAATCTCCTGCTCCGACAGTGCCATATGAGCTAGTGCATTGTCGTGATGCAAGAGTGTTGACTTGTTGGTGTCAAGTTCAGGTCGTTTTCGTCTTTTTCACACATCCTTTTCAACACTTCCAAATAAACTTGGTTAACTGTTTGTTCAGTTGGTACAAATTCATAATGAATAATCCCTCTGATGTCAAAAAAATGTTAGCAACATCACTGCAACAGTTCACGAACTTATTTTTCAGACCTCATATGTACCACCTCCTCTTTATCCATTCATCCACCAGTGGACACCCAGGCTGCCTCCCATCTTGGCTATTGTAAATAATGCTGCAATGATGATATGGATGCAAATGTTCCCTCAGAATAGCATTTTGAGTTTCTTCAGATAAGCACCCAGAAGGGGGATTATTGGGTCCTTTTTTGTCTCTTGTTATGGCCTTTGTTTTAAAAACTTATACCTCTTTTGTTTGGTATAAGTATTGCTACCCCACCTTTTTTTTTTTTTTCATTTCTGTTTTCATGAAATATCTTTTTCCATCCCTTTATTTCCACTCTGTGTGTGTCATTCAATCTGAAGTGAGTCTCTGATAAGCAGAATATGTAATGGTCTTGTTTTTTTATCTATTCAGCCACCCTCTTTTGATTGGAGTATTTAATACATTTACATTTAAAGTAATTGTTGATAGATATGTAATTGTTGCCATTTTATTATTCATATTTTAACCCCTCCCCCCCAATCTTAAAGAGATCCTTATAACCTGTAACATTCCTGGTTACAGGTTATAAGATTATATAATCTTATATAGGTTATAATACAGATTTGGTAGTGATGAACTCCTTCAGCTTTTTCTTGTCTGGAAAGCTCTTTATTTGTCCGTTGATTCTAAATGATAGCTTTGCTGGGTAGAGTGATTATGGTTGTGGGTCCTGGCTTTTCATCACTTTGAATATTTCGGGCCAGTCCCTTCTGGTCTGTCAAGTTTCTGTTGAGAAATCAGTTGATAGTATTATGGGAGCTTCATTGTTGGTAACTAACTGCTTTTCTCTTGCTGCTTTTAAGATTCTTTCTTTGTGTTTACCCTTTGGCATTTTAATTACAATGTGTCTTTGTGTGAGCCTATTTGGATTCATCTTGTTTAGGACTCTGTGTTTCCTGGGCTTGTATATCTATTTCCTTGGCCAGGTTAAAGAAGTTTTCTGTCATTATTTCTTCAAATAGTTTTTCAATTCTTCACTCTTTCTCTTTTTCTGGTACCCTTATGATGCAAATATTGGTACACTTGATGTTGTCCCAGAGGCCCCTTAAACTCTCATTTTTGGGGATTCTTTTTCTTTTTGCTATTCTGATTGGGTGTTTTCTGCTACCTTATTTTTTAATCGCTGATTTGATTCTCTACTTCATCTAATCTACTGTTGATTCCCTCTAATGTATTCATCATATTCGTTATTGTATTCTTTCTTTCTTTGTTTTTTTGGAGAGTGGAATATTGAGGAACAGTGTTTTTTCCAGGATGTCAAGTCGTTTTTCAATCTAGTTGTGGAGGGCGCAGCTAACTGGCCCATGTGGGACTCGAACCGGTGACCTTGGTGTTTTGAGCACCACACTCCAACCACTAGGCCAACTGGCTGACCACCAGCTGCTCAGCTCCAAGCTCAAGCCATTGCTTCTCACTGTTCTATGTAGGATTGAACCAGCGAACTTGGTTTTATGAGCACCGCGCTCTAACCATTGAGACAATAGGCTGCCCACCAGCAGCTCAGCTCCAAGCTCAAGCCGTTGCTTTTCACTGGTCCATGTGGGAATTGAACCAGCAACCTTGGTTTTATGAGCACCATGCTCCAACTACTGAGCAAACTAGCTGCCCACCGATGGGTCAGCTTGAAGCTCAAGCTGTTGCTTCTCACTGGCCCATGTGGGAATCGAACCCACGACCTTGGTGGTATGAGCACCATCCTCTAACCACTGAGCCAACGAGCTGCCCCCCCCTTTTTTTAAATTTTTGTTGGGGAATATTGGGGACCCAATATTCCACGACCCATCAGTCTTTGTCCTTCAATCTAGTTGTGGAGGGCGCATCTCAGCTCCAAGTCCAGTTGCCGTTTTCAATCTTAGTTGCAGGGGCCGCAGCCTACCATCCTATGTGGGAATTGAACAGGCAACCCTGTTAAGAGCCAGCGCTCTAATCAACTGAGCCTTCCTGCCACCCCTGTATTGTTTATTTCCTACTGGTTCTTTTTTATGTTTTCTACATTTTTGTTTTCTATCTCTCTGATGAAGTTCTCCATGAAATCATCCACCATCCTTATAGGCAATGTTTTGAATTTTGTGTCTGGTAGATTGCTTTTCTCTGTTTTTAGTTCTTTTTCTGGAGTTTTGTTCTCTTTGTTTGTGACATGTTTCTTTGTCTCCCCATTTTTGCTACCTCTCTGTGTTTGTTTCTATGTATTTGGTAGAGCTGCTATGTCTCCTCGTTTTTGTCAAGTGGCCTTATTTAGTAGGTGTCTCCCTGGTCACCTGAGCTGGGTGCTTTTGGTGTGTCCCTTGTGTTGATTGTGCTTGCATCTCTTGTGGTTCAGCCTTGGGTACTGTTTGCATGACAGTGTTAGGGATTGATCCTCAGACTGATTGGTTGTGAGGACTGGCCATGACTACAGTGGAGGGGCTGACCTTACAGAGCAGGGTTCAGTTTAGCAGGGCTGTGGTGCCTGCCCAGTCTGTCCTTTGGGTGTGTCATTTTTGGAGGTTGCTGGGTGATGCTCTTGCTTGGTCTGAAGCTGGTCACCAGGCATGCCAGTCCCAGATGGCCCCATTCTGCCGAAGCCTGTACCCTGCCTGGGGCCACCTCAGGAGTCACAAACCATTCCTCAGATGGCAACCATCCGCTGGGTCTGGAGGTGCCAAAGAGGCCTAGCCACAAGCTGAGGCCAGCTACCATTAGTACCAGGCCAGGGGTATGGGACACACTGAAAGCAGGTGCTGCTTGTTTGGGTTTTGTGAACCTTTGAGAGATTTTAGGAAACTCTGCAGCATGAGCCAAGTCAGGCTGTTTATATGGAAAAGTCACTGAAAGTGGCATGGGTATGTCAGCAAGTTGGGTTTGGCGGAGTCTCAGGGAATCACCATGGTAGGGTGGACGAACGGAATTAGCCAGATTGATGGAGCCTCAGATATGGTGGCCACTTGTGTCTGCACACTGGGAGGGGTGAGCACTCAACAAGGAAACTGGATTATTCCAGCACTTCCTTCTGAAAGAATGCTGCCTCTCCATCCCTCACCCTGAGACCAGACAGTTCAATTCCTTCCTGTGTGGCCTGGCACCTTTAGAGCTGCTGCCCCAGTGCTGGAGCTCAGGGCAAGTGAGTCCATCAGTGAGAAAGGTCTGTCCTTGGGCCCTTTAAGTAGAATGCCTGGAACTCTAGCTGCCCTCTACCTCACCCAGTCACAATCTCCACTGGTTTTCATAGCCAGAAGTTATGGCCATTTTTCTCCCTGGTACTTGCACCCTGGGCTTGGGAAACTGGTGTTTGGCTGGGACCCCTTGCTCCTCCCTGGGGTGGGGTGTGACCTCCTTAGCTGATTTCCCTCCCGATTTTTAATAGTCACAGGTAGGTGTGGAATCATCCCACTTTGCATCTCGGCCCTTCCTACCAGTCTTGAGGTGGCTTCTTCTGTATGTCCTTAGTTGTAGGACTTCGGTTAAGCTGGAATTCAGGCTATTCTCAATGATAGTTGTTTTGTAGTTTAGTTGTAATTTTGATGTGGTCATGCAAGGAAGGAAACATAGTGCTTAACTATTCCGCCATCTTGACCGGAAATTTCCTGTGATTCTTATTCTTATGTAAAGTGAAAATAATATCTGCCTGATTAAGTTTTTTGTGCAGATTGACATAATCAATATAAAGTACCTAGTATTGTGCTTCTCATGAATGAAATTTAATAGCCTTTACTATATGCCAGGCATTTTTCTAGTTCCTGTGGATATAGCAGTAAACAACATACAAATAGTTCCTATCTTTATGGCTGTTAATTGTAATGGAGGAAAACAGAATATAAAGATGTAAAGCTTAAACACACATACAGTTTTCTTTCTCACTCATTCCAGGTCTTTTTGTCTCTCAGATCAATCAGAATAAATTGGAGGCACAAATTTATGTCAAAGATAAAATATGTTTTTCCCTTAAATTAAGAACATAACACCTAAAATGTTTTTCTTTTATTTAAGCATTTTTGAGAAACACATGTAACTAAGTGGAGGCTTTCAGAAATATTCAGAAAAGATCATTCTTGGCTGGGTGAAAAGGTGGAGGGAGTAAGAACTCCTGTCAATAAATCAGTAGTTACAGAATTGTCATGGGGATGTAAAGTACAGCATAAGGAATATAGTCAATAATACTGTAATAACTATGTATGGTGCTAGATGGGTACTAAACTTACCAGGGTGATCACTTTATAAATTATATAAATAACTAACCACTATATTTTACTCCTGAAAGTAATATAAAATAATAAAAAAGGAAAAGATCGTTCTTAAAAATGTTCGTATTTACAAATATATCTTGGAAAAGATTCATTCAATTAGCATTAGTGAAAAAGTAGAGAATTTACAGACATGAAGTAAGCAGTGGTAATGATGGACAGTAAAATGTGCAGGAAAGGAAGATTGAAAAGACAAGGTTTAGAATGTTGGAACAGTAGGATGAGAGATAGTCAGAAAGGAAGAGTAAAAGAAGTGATATAGGATTTTAAAAAGTGAGAAATGACCGAAGTTACTGTGAGAATAGTACGTGAACAAGGTTCTTCATTTGAGAGTCACAGCTCATTCATTCATTAACCCTTTTAAATATCCCGAAAGCATTTAATGTGACTTTTTTGTGCTGAGTGCCTTTTCAGGCACTTTCCCTGTTTCTCCGAAAATAAGACCTAGCCGGATAATCAGCTCTAATGCGCCTTTTGGAGCAAAAATTAATATAAGACCAGGTCTTATATAATATATTACATATTATTATATATTATATATTATTACATATATTATTCTATATATTATATATTATATATTATAGACGTATTAGAGCTGATTGTCCAGCTAGATCTTATTTTCAGGGAAACACGGTAGGTTGCTGAGAAGAACTTACCTAGGGTTAAGTGAACTCGCGTGAGATAAATATTATGGATCAATATTATAGGACCAAACTAGCCCATGCACTACCTTTGTACAAATCAGAAATAAGATTTTTTCCTTCAAGATACTTTAATTCCACTTTTAAGAAAATTGTTGTAATAAATATGTTTGCAATGTCTGATGTGGAGGGTGCCTCCTAGATGTAGCACCCTCACGAACTATCTGAATGTATGGGAGTGGTGGTCCAACATGTATACATGGGATGGTTGGAGAGTACAAAGAGGGACACTGACCTCAGCATGGTAGATGTTTGTTCTTTTAAACAATCCAACTCCCCTAATAATCAGGGAATGCAAATAAAGCAATACCATTTGCAACTCTTTTGAAAGCAAGAATTCACTTCTGTTGAAATTTTAAATTATGGTAAATTTTTCACTCAGTATTGATAGCTGCAATGTAAATTTATATAGCCTTTATATAAAATAAATTTACAGTATATTAAAAAGTCTAAAACTATTCACTGTTTATAATAGCAAAAGTCTAGAAATATCCCAGATGTCTATTAATAGAGAAATGGTTGCATTAACTATTTTACAACCAATCAGTGGAGTACTGTTAGGTTGGTGCAAAAGTAATTGTGATTTAAAAGGTTAAAAATAATTGCAAAAGCCGCAATTATTTTTGCACCAACCTAATAGCTAGCTATCAAAGGATTGAGGAAAGATCTCCAGGGTATATTGTTTACTTGAAAAAACAAGATATAGAAAAGTGTACATAGTATAACAGTATTTATCTAAGGAAAGGTGTGGATAAAAATATATATTGGAAGTATTTGCTTATATTTCAAAGTAAGAGGAAAGATAAACTAAACTTAAGGAAAAAAGTTCGCTATAGGTAGAGAAAATGAGCAGAGTAGAAACGAGGACAGGTATTAAAACTAACCTTCTCTGAATATACTTGATTCTGTAGATTTGATTTAGAAACTATATAAATATTTTACATAATTATAAAACAAAATTGAATATAGAAACATAATCGCCTCCAAATCCAAAGAAAATTGACCATAATTGTTATTACTTTGGACATATAATCACGTAGAAAGACCTAGAAAGCAATGACCACATGGTTGCAATGAGCTCAGCTACTATTAGATTATGCTCTCTGAATACCACTCCCCACTAAAAGATTTGCAGGATTCCTTAGAGAAATGTTTAATTCCATATCTAGGAAGCAAATGTGTAAAATAGCTTGGAATATTTTGTCATACCCAAAGCCAATAAACTATCTAAGATTACTAAACTGAATAAAAAGGACTCAAAAACCAACTAGAAGAGGCTTCCATTGGTCAAAAATGGAAGAGTTTGATCATCAATAAGAATAATAGCTGTAATGGATTAAAGCACACCAGATGTTCTGAATTCCATGAACACGTAAGGGATAATAAAATTCTTACTGGTCACCTTTAGAAGTTGTTGGGGAACCAACTAATTATTTTGAAAATTGGCAAATAATCAGAAAGAATATTTATTGTGCCTTTTCCATATGAACAACAGCTCAGGGTATTCAAATAGTTTTTGACCAATTTATCTTTATAAAAGTATTACAGCTAATATGTGAAAAGGGAATCATAACGATTGGAAATGGTAATATTCTAATTCTAAAGATATACTATCACTAATCATTGTAGCATCATAAGAGACCAACAGACTTCATGTGCCTCTTGATGGAAGTATGAAACACCACCTACAAAGTAATTTTGCCAAAAATAAAAAAAAGTCAAACTTCAATATGATCAAGCTTCTAGGTCTAACTAATCTAATTACCAATTTACAGGAAATCCAGGAGACATTGAAACATTTTAAATAACACCATAGGGATGCAATCAGCAAAATACAGATTATGGGAAACTCTGTAGGACAAATCGTAATTTCTTCAACAAATAAATTGTAAATTTAAGAAAAGGAAAGGGAGGTAGGGATTAAAAGAGACTTGATACATAATAAGCAATTGCAGTATCTGGACCTTATGTGGATCCTGATTAAAAGAAATAAATTGTAAAACTGTGTGTATATTTGAGATAATCAGGAAAATTTGACCTCTAATTCTATAGTTGATATTAGGAGTTAGTCACAATTTTAAATAGAACAATTACATTGTGGTTATTTACTTTTTTTAAAAAAAAGAACTCATATTTTACAGATATATCTTTAAATATTTACATATGATATTCAGATATTTGGGATTTGCTATAAAATAATCTTGGAGGGTGAGGCTTGAGTGGGTTAGGATGTCGATAAAACAAGATTCGCCATGAGTTGATAATTGTAAGGTTAGGTGATACATTCATTATACTATTCACCTAGTTTTGTATATGTTTGAAATTTTTTCATATAAAAAATCAAAATATAAAAATATCCAGAGTAAGGCCGGCCCGGTGGCTCAGGCGGTTAGAGCTCCATGCTCCTATCTCCGAAGGCTGCTGGTTCGATTCCCACATGGGCCAGTGGGCTCTCAACCACAAAGTTGCCGGTTCGATTCCTCGACTCCTGCAAGGGATGGTGGGCTGCGCCCCCTGCAACTAACAACAGCAACTGGACCTGGAGTTGAGCTGCGCCCTCCACGGCTGGGATTGAAAGGACAACAACTTGACTTGGAAAGAGTCCTGGAAGTACACACTGTTCCCCAGTAAAGTCCTGTTCCCCTCCCCCAATAAAATCTTAAAAAAAAAAAAAATCCAGAGTAATTCTTTGTTATAGTAATACTACTGTTAGAAATTTTTTAGAGATAAAAATTTTAAATTGAGATATAATTGATACATATTAATTTCAGGTGTACAACATAATAGTTCGATATATGTATATATTGTGAAATGATCACCACAATAAATCTAGTTAACATTCATCAACACACATAGTTACAATCTTTTTGTGTATGTGAGATCTTTTAAGATCTACTCTTCTAGCAATTTGCAAATACACAACACAGTATTATTAACTATAGTTACCAGGCTATACATTACATCCCCAGAATTTATTTATTTTATAATTGGCATTTTGTACCTTTTAACCACTTTCACCCATTTTGCCCACCCTTACCCCTGCCTCTGCCAACCACCAATCTGTTCTTTGTACAAAGAGAGAATTTTTTTAAAGATTTATATTAAAATATAGCTAACATACAATATTATATTAGTTTCAGGTGTATATCATAGTTATTGAACAGTACCCCCCTGGCACTATACATAGTTGTTACCCTATTATTGATTATATTCCCTATGCTAAAGAAGTGATCACCATAAGTCCAGCAACCATCTGACACTGTTCCACGCTATCACAATATTACTATTTTTCCTGTGCTATATGTTGCATCCCCAAGACAGATTTGTTTTGTACCTAGAACTTTGAACCTCTTATTCTCCTTTATCTCCCCCACCCTCGCTTTTTTCAATTGCAGGTGACATTCAGTATTATTTTATACTAATTTTAGGTGTACATCATAGTGGTTAGACATTAATATAACGTAAGAAGTGATCCCCCTGACTAGTCTAGTACCCACCTGGCACTATACATAGTAATTACCATATTATTGACTATATTCCTAATGCTTTTCTTTACATCCTCATGACTGTTTTTTAACTACCAGTTCGTATTTCTTAATCCCTTCACCTTTTTCAGCCTACGTCCCCACTCTCCTCCCATCTATCACCCAGATAGATCTAGTACCCATCTGATACCATACATAGTTATTACAATATTATTGACCATATTCCTTATGCTGTACCCTACTTTGTTACACAGTAGTACCCATGACTACTGTGTAACAAACAATTTGTACTTCTTAATCCCTTCGCATTTTTTACCTACCACCAACCCACCTCCCATCTGGCAACCATCAAAATGTTCTCTGTATCTATGAGTTTGTCTTTGTTTCATTTGTTTATTTTGTTCTTTAGATTCCACTTGTAAGTGAAATCATATAACATTTGTCTTTTACTGTGTGACTTACCACTACATTCAGTACAATATCCTGTATGTCCATTCATGGTGTCACAGATGGCAAGATTTCATTCTTTTTTATAGCTGAGTAATATTCCATTGTGTATACTATGTACCACTCTTTATCCATTCATCCACTCAGGGACACCAAGGTTGCCTTCGTATTTTGGCTGTTGTAAATAATGCTGCAGTGAACATATGGATGAGCACGTCTCCTCGAAGTAGCGTTTTGGGTTTCTTCGGATAAATACTCAGAAGTGGGATTACTAGGTTCTTCTTTGTCTCTTGTTAGTTATAGTCTTTGATTTAAAGTCTATTTTGTCTGGTATAATTATTGTTACCCTAGCTTTTTGCTTTTTTGTTTGTTTCCATTTCCATGAAATATCTTTTTCCATCCCTTTACTTTCAGTCTGTGTGTGTCTTTCAATCTGAAGTGAGTCTCCTGTAGGCAGCATATGTAAAGGTCTTGTTTTCTTATCCATTCAGCCCTGTATCTTTTAATTGGAGCATTTAATCCATTTACATTGAAAGTAATTGTTGACAGGTATGTAGTTATTGCCATTTTATTATTCTTTTTTTTTCTTTTTTGTCTTACGGCAGTCCCTCTAAAATTCTTTGTAATACTGGTTTGGTGATGAACTCCTTCAGCTTTTTCTTGTCTGGGAAGCTCTATATCTGTCCTTCAACTCTAAATGATAGATTTGCTGTGTAGAGTAATCTTGGTTGTAGGTCCTTGCTGTTCATTGCTGAGTATTTCCTGCCAATCCTAAAGAGATAATTTTTTTTAAATAATTTTTAAAAAAATTTTTATTGGGGAATATTGGGGAACAGTGTGTTTTTCCAGGACCCATCAGCTTCAAATCAAGTCGTTGTTTTCAGTCTAGTTGTGGAGGGTGCAGCTCACTGGCTCATGGGGGAATCAAACCAATGACCTTAGTGTTATGAGCACTGTGCTCTAACCAATTGAGCCAACAGTCTGCCCTAAAGAGATAATTTTCAGAAGAAGAAAATGTTACATAGATAGATGAAGATGTGTGTTGCATCATTATTTATACTATTCTAAAACAAAATTAATGACTCAGGAAGAAATGGTGTATCAACTAGATGGACAATATATTATACAGTCTGTAAAATGATAATTGTGGGGTATGTAGCAATATGGGAAATTTTATTTTCATAAGTGGAAAATTACAAAATTCTGTATATACTGGTATATGGATAAAGAAACTGGTGGTTTAAAAAGTATGTTAATGGTATGATTCAGGGTGAACCATTTGGCTTTAGAAATTCTGTTCCTCTCATTGTTAAGCATTTGTATAGTAAAAGATTGTAAAATTTTAGTATGGCTGTATTAAGTATGTTATTGCCCATGAATAGTTATAAGTTAAGTGTTCAGTCTTAATTCATACTCTCAAACAAAATCTGGTATGTTTATGCAAATATAAGGTATAGTTTACAAATAATAATCCCTGCTTATAAAAAACTAGCAGGTTTATAGTTTGCCATGTAGTGTCAGAATTTGCATACTGTTTTGAAAACTTTTTGGGGAAAAAAATTAAGAAAAGAATAATAATGTAGAATGTGATTTAAAAATAGAAAGAAGCTTAAAGAAGCTTTATGTATTATACCATACTAGATTAGTCCAGTGCAGAGTTGTATTCATTTTCAAAATGCACATGTATTACAAACATCTAATATGGGATAAATCTATTATTTTCATTGCTGTACAAATTTGGCCTCAGTTTAATGGAATATATTCAGGGAAAACCAAAATATTTGTTTGAGGTTGTCTTTTATTGAATTAAGATCTCTGGTAACATAGGTTAGTTGGGTGACTGTCATTTATCAGTCAAATTAGAGTGATTTCAGAATGTTGTGTTCTCTGTGTTTTGATATTGCTGGGAATGTGCTTATTTTCTTACTAATTTAGGCAAACATTTAATAATTTACCCTGACTAACTGTATGATGCTGAATTTAATGACGATGACCTTTGTGCATTTTTTTTAAGTTACTAATGTCTTATGATAAATAAATGATTACACTCAATTGGCAAAACATTTTAATTAATTATAACAGTTTAAAATAATATTTTACCTAGGTTTTTGCAAATAAAGTTTTAAGCTTTGCGAACTGAATATTTTTTACATTTAAATTTCAGCAGCTGAGAATAAATTATGGGGAAATATTGGAATTTAATATTATAAACAAACGGCTGTGATGTGACAAATTCTAAATATCTTAAAGTATATGATTTTGATTATGCCTATTTCTCTTCTGTGGTGATAGAATTTACACACATTGCAATATGGGTCTCTAAACAAAGGGTAACTTGGATTGCTAAATGCTGTATAATTTAAACAAAAACTGTATTCTCAGTTGTGCCAAAGTTTTGAGACGAACTTTATGGTCTCTTATTGTGTAGTATTTTGACACTAATTGGGGTAAAAGGCTAATGGGTAATAAATAGAATTTCTGAGTTATTAGCATTCATCTTTGATTTCATATTGAATAAAGGTTTTTCTCCTAATTGGAGCATTGCTTCAAAATACAGATTCTAACTTATTTGACAAAAAAGGTGAAAATGTTTCAAAATGTTAAGAACTATTGTAGGCTTTTTTTCTAATCACATCTATCTAGACAAGTTTTGCTGATAATTTTATGTTTTGATGAAAATATATAACAAGATCCTATGTGTTTAATAAAATTTCTCAAATTTTACTTGTATTCTAGCAATATTATTAATGATTCTGTATAGGAAATCCAGATAGCGGAGATTGATTTTAAGTTGATTTTTAGGGTTCCAAGAGTCAGGATTGAAACTTTGAGTGGAGAACTGGAAAATATGTAAAACAAAAACAACACAGAAATTTGAGAACCAAAACATAAAATAGCTGAATTAAAAGTTTAGTGAATGGGTTTAATAGAGTAGGCAGAACTGAAGAGAGAATGAGTGAAGTGGAATGTCATCAGTAGTACATACTCAGAATGAAGCATAGACACAAAAAGAATTAAAAGTACAGAATATAAGGTAAGATAGAAAGGTGGTACATGTAATTAAAGTTCTAAAAGTAGACCAAAGAGACAAGATGGAAGGAATATTTGAAGACATGCTGTCTTCAGAATTTTCCAAAACTATGGAAAACACTATTTCATAGATTCAGGAAGCCACATAAACCAAGAGCAAGATAAGTAAAGTGAAAAAGCACCTATTTTCATTACAGTCAAACTGCTAAAA
The DNA here is from genome assembly GCF_004115265.2 of Rhinolophus ferrumequinum. NCBI lineage: Eukaryota > Metazoa > Chordata > Mammalia > Chiroptera > Rhinolophidae > Rhinolophus > Rhinolophus ferrumequinum. The sequence goes on from NC_046302.1 coordinate 5,692,071, forward strand.
ACCACAAACATAAAATTTAAAATTAGCCGGAAGAAAAATTGGACTGCACCTGACTTCAACAGAAACAATGGAAGCTAAAACACCAGAAAGGAATAATATTTTCAAAGTTTACTAGAATAGAACCTCAAATTCCTTACCTAGTGAAATATCTTTCAAGATTAAAGGTAAAGTAGATCTTTTTTCTGACAAACAAAAGCAAGAGTGACCTAGAATGGGAGTTGGACAATCATCAGATTATAGGTGGCATTTCAAGCTGTTAGGGTGGATAAGATCAGCTAAAATGAGTAGAGAAAAACCCAGGTATTGAAAATTGAACCCTAAAAACGGCAATATTTTAGTTTAACTCTAAAATTTATTCATAGAATAAGGGAAGGTAGTTTAAGTAGATTACATAGCCTAGTCTTTTCTTTTAGAAATAAACTGAAACCCAACAATATTAAATAAATTGTTCAAGGTCATATAACTTCATGTTGATATTTATGGGACAGTAATTGCTCCTCTGTGTTCCTGTACCTCCATAGTGTGTCCCTTTTCTTATAACTGTAAAAAATGATTTTGTTTCATACTTAACTGTATACCCTGATCTATGCTTAAGTACTTGCAGAACATTATTTTCTTTAATATAAAAGTAATATACATTCATTGTAAAGTAGAGTGCATAAAAACTTGGGCTCTAGAGTTAGATTGTCTGGATTTAATTTCAGTTCAACTGGCTAGCTCTATGACCATGGGTAAATTACTTAGCTAAATGTTCTAAATCTCAATTTCCTAATTTCTAAATTGGGTTGTTCTAAGAATTAAATATGATGATGCACATAAACACAAAGAACAAAATAAATATTAAGCAATTCGTTGACACTGAAATAACCACTGGGATTATTTCTCCAACGTCTCAATGGAGATTTTGTGGAATTTTGTTCTTTGTTAGTTTTTTTAAACATGAAATTGTGATAAAAAAATACGTAATATAAACTGTACCATTTTAATAATTTTAAAGTGTACAATTTAGTGTCATTAAGTACACTCACAATATAATATTGTCCACTATTACCACTGTTTCATTCCAGAGCTTTTCCATTACCCCAAGTGGAAACCCCCTACCTATTACTTCCCATCATTTCTCCTTCAGCCCCTGGCAACCACTAACCAGCTTCCTGTCTCTTGATTTGTGTATTCTTGGTATTTCATATAAATGGAATCGTACAATATGTGACCTTGTGCATCTTTTTTTTTCACTTAGCAGAATACATTTAAGGTTCATCCATGTTGTAGCATGTGTCACTACTTTATTCCTCTTTATGGCTGAATAAGATTCCATTGAATAGATATGCCACATTTTGTTTATTCATCAGTTTAGGACATTTGAGATGTCCCTGCCTTTTGGCTACTGTGATTGGTGCTGGTATGAACATTTGTGTACAGTTTTTGCTTGAACGCCTACTTTAGTTCTTTTGGATACATACCTAGGAATGGAATTGCTGAATCACATGTTAATTCTATGTTTAAGATTTTGAGGAACCACCAAACTGTTTTTCATAGTGCTGTGCCATTTTATGAGGTGTGATAAAAAAAATACGGTGGATGTTTAAATTAAAAAAATTTTTTACAGTAAAAGACACAATGCCATTAATCCCCTTCAGAATACTTCCCCTCGCTTCGAACACATCATTCTTGCCACTTTCTGAAGCAGTTCTGGAAGTCCTCTTTCATGAGTGTCTTTAGTGTCATAGTGTCTTTAGCACTGTCATGGCTGCCTCAATATCCTGAATCCTTTTGACTTTGGGGAAGAGCCAGAAGTCGCACAGTGCCAGATCTGGTAAATAAGGTGCATGAGAACACACTGTAATGTTTTTATTTGACAGAAATTGTTGTATACCAGAAGCGATATGTTGTGACATGGAATGTTGTCATGTTAGAGGATGATTTACGGCACACTGTAAGACACACCTTCTCTCAACCATAGCTCACACCCAACTGACTGCACCACACAAGTTGAAACTTGTCACACACTGTTACTAAGGTTTGACGCGCCCTTTCCCATATAGAAGATCCCTGCCTTTCTGTTGGATGGCGCTCAGAAGCAGCATTCACCATATTTTTTTATCACACCTTGTACGTTCTCACCAGTGATACATGAGAGTTCCTGTTTCTCCATGGTCTCGCCAACACTTATTTTCCATTTTCTATTTGTTTTTTTAAATAACCATCCTAGTGGGTGTGAGTGGTATCTCATTGTAATTTTTAGTTTGCATTTTCCTAGCGACCAGTGACGACCAATGATCTTTTTATGTGCTTTTTGGTCATTTGAATATCTTCTTTGGAAAAAATGTCTATTCAAGTCAGTTTTTAAAATTGGGTTGTTTTCTTTTTGTTGAGTTTAAGAATTCTTATACCTCAAGCTGAAGCTGAATAATATTGAATGTCAACTATAATTAAATACATAAATATATAGTCACGGGATGTGGAGTACAGCATAAGGAATATAGTCAATGGTATAGTAACAGCTATATACGATGTCTGACGGGTAGTAGATTTTGGGGTTATCACTTTGTGAGGGGTGAAAATGTCTATTACATTGCTTTGTACACCTGAAACTAATAAAAAAAGAAAGAAAAAAGAAGAAAAAGAAAGTTCTTTATATATTCTGCATACTAGATCATTATCATATATATGACTTGCAAATATTTTCTCCCATTGTCTTTTCATTCTCTTGATAGTGTCCTTTGATGTACAAAAATTAATTTTGATGAAGTTTAATTTATTCATTTATTTCTTGTTGTTGCTTGTGCTTGTGGTGTGTCACATCTAAAAAACCATTACAAATTTCTGACCATGAAAGTTCACCCCTATGTTTTCTTCTGAAAGGTCTATAGTTTGGGCTTTTACATTTACGTCTCTAATCCATTTTTTTTTTATGGTATATATTTTCTTTTTCTTTCTTTCTTTTTTTTTTAACCAAACTGTTTTGGTTTTTTTGTTTATTTATTTTTTACTCTTTGATCCATTTTGAGTTATATATAAATATATATATGTTGCAAGATAGAGGTACGTACAACTTCATTTTTTTGCATATGGATATCATTTTACCAGCACCATTTGTTGAAGAGACTATTCCTTCAGACCTCTTAATGGTCTGGGCACTTTTGTCAAAAATCAATCAACCATAAATGTATGGGTTTATTTCTGGACTCTTAAGTTCTATTCCATTGATCTGTATGTCTGTTCCTATGCCAGTACTCCACTGTTTTGATTACTGTAATGTTGTAGTAAGTTTTGAAATTTGGAAGTATGAGTCTTCCAGCTTTTCAAGATTGTCCCGGCTTTTTGGGGCCCCCTGCAATTCAATGTGTATTTTAGAATCAGCTTTTCCATTTCTTCAAAAAGGCTATTGGGATTTAGTTAGGTATTGCATTCAATCTTTTTGATTGAATTTGCGATTACTTGGTGTAGTATAGCCATCTTTACAATATTAAGTCTTCTAACATATGAATACAAGATGTTGTTCCATTTATTTAGGTCTTCTTTAATTTCAGCAATGTTTTATAGTTTTCAGCGTGTAAGTCTTACACCTCCTTGGGTATATTTATTTTATTATTTTGATACTGTCATGAATGAAGTTGTCTTTGTTTTTTAATTTAATTTTCTGATTTTTCATTGGTACTGTATAGAAATACAACTTTTTTTGTGTTGATCATGTATCCTACAACTTTGCTAAAATTACTTATTAGCTCTAATGGTTTGTGTGGATTCCTTTGGATTTTCTATATATAAAATCTTGTGATATGCATTTTAAAAAACATTTTTAGAATTAGTTATTACCAGTGTTTTTCAAGTTGCAGGTCGCAGTCTATTAGTGGGTTGTGAAATCAATTGAAGCATGTAAGTTTTGTGAAATTTTTGTGCATAAAACACATACATATGCCTGGTTTGAGCCCTTATATAAACTGTATTTCTTACTGTGAATTATGGTGAAAAATTGTATGCTATATTTCACAACATATAATTGGAATATAAATTTATGGGATTAGTTAGATAAAGATGAACATGCTAGTAGTTGACTTTCATTACTTTGGAAATAATTCTATATTGGAAGCTGTTTTCTGGATGTAAAAATAATTGAGCAAAAAATATACACTCTGTTCATTGTTAGCTCTGTGAATAATAAGCTTGTGAAATTTTTGCTTTTCATACTTCCTGATGAATCACTTCTTAACTGTTTTGTACTGTGAATAAAGTTTCTTACTGAAACTCAAACTATTTTTTTGAGATTGTATTTTGTTAAAGATAGTAACCTAACTATTACATTATATACACTACTTATTACAAATGAAAATAACAAAAAGCCGTACTATGAAGGATATTACAATCTACAAAGATATCTTTTATTCTCCAATAGATAGAAATTATCAAAATATAATAAAATGCATATTTTCACTGATTGTATTGTCAAATTTACTGAATATAGTAAAGAATTAAGGGAGAACTTAGAGCTTTTTAGTGCAAATGAAGTACTTGAAAGCATAACTATTGTACATGGATACAAATTTATTATGTTTTAAAAAGACAAAATTATTTCTGTGCACTTGACTTTCCAATCTAATAAATTGAATGGTGTTTGATTTTTCTAAATTGTTGTACATGATGTTAAATTGCATCTTTTTCCCACAAGTGGTTTTGTAGGGATCATGGGCTGTGTACAGTAAAGGACATTCAGACTGGAGGTATCACCAATGGGGTCATGTTGCCCTCTGTCCTCTTTTCTCCACTTCCCATCTACTGATGAAGCATCTTCCCAGGGGTTCATATGTCTTCCTGACATTCTTTTTACTATATTACACAATTCAGTATGTATTGGAGTGAACCTGGCCTTCAGACTCCAGTAGGACTGTGTTGAGTTCCCCTTCTCCCTCATGTCAATTTTTGTTTGTTTGTTTTTTGTTTTTGTTTTTTTGTTTTTTTAAAAAAAGATTTTATTGGGGAAGGGGAACAGGATTTTTATTGGGGAACACTGTGTACTTCCAGGACTTTTTTCCAAGTCAAGTTGTTGTCCTTTCAATCTTAGTTGTGGAGGGCACAGCTCAGCTCCAGGTCCATTTGCCGTTGCTATTTGCAGGGGGCGCTGCCCACCATCCCTTGCAGGACTCGAGGAATCGAACTAGCAACCTTGTGGTTGAGAGCCCATGCTCCAATCAACTGAGCCATCCGAGAGTCAGCTCAGCTCAAGGTGCCGTGTTCAATCTTAGTTGCAGGGAGCAGAGCCCACCATCCCTCCTGGGACTTAAGGAATTGAACTGGCAACCTTGTGGTTGAGAGCCCACTGACCCATGTGGGAAGTGAACTGGCAGCCTTCGGAGTTAGGAGGGCGGAGCTCCAACCACCTGGGCCACTGGGCTGGCCCCCTCATGTCAATTTTATGACTGTGGACCAGTCACTTGACTCCTGTTAGCCTCAGTTGCCTTTGCCATAAAATGGGAGATAATTCCAGGTTACAATGAAGACACAATGATGTTGTGGTCTGTGTATGACATGTGAAATACAGTACCTGGCATGATAAATATTCAATAAATGGTAGCTATTAAAATACATGTATTACGATCAATACTCAATCAATGATAGTTCCCTTTCTGCTCCCAACCAAAACTTTTACATATGTCCTATCATTTTTCAAATAAAAGCTAACTAATTCTACAATAGTAAGCTCATCTGTGCTGTTGGGTGTTTGTTAATTAGTGGACTACTTCTTCCATATAATTGTGTGAACTTTACTGATGGTCTTGTGCTGCATTAAGTTTTGGCTAATGGGAATTACGGAATTGTCTTGCTGTCTGATATGAAACTATGAATGTACTAGGTGTGTCTGTTTTTAAGGTACAAAAAATCCAAATAATAAACAAGCACCATTATTTATTTTCCTCTTCTGTAGTTATGTGCTGCTCATCTCTCAACTGAATCAGAGGCACCAAATCATTATCAGGCAGTATGTCGTGCACTGTTTGCAGAAACAATGGAGCTGCATACTTTTCTGACTAAAATTAAGAGTGCAAAGGAGGTAAGTACTACTGCTTTCATATTTATTGGCATTGTGAAAGATAAACATGAATTTTCAACATTGTCCCTCACATTATTTAAAATATTTATTATCATCCTTCTAATGAATGCTGAAATTCATTCAGGAAAGAAGCAACTTAAGCAAAGTTTATTTTTTTAAAATGTAAGTGTGTGAATTTGTTTTACAAAATGAAGATTTTCATAAAGCTTCTTTACAAATGGGAAGTAAATAATACTGAATTGGTTTAATCAGTTTCCCATATGACTTGATTTTCATCTTCTTGTATATTTTAAAATATGTTGATACCTCTTGCAGGAAGGGATGAGAACTAAGAAAGGAGACTACACATTTGATGATTTACTATTTTATAGTGGATTTAAATATTGAGTGGAGGAGATGTGAATTAATATTCAGATTATCCAAAATCTCATTTTAGCTACTTTATTTAATTATTATTTATCAGTGTCTATGAGTTAAAGGTGTTATGTGTAGAGTACAAAGAGAATCATTCTAATTTATTTACTAGGTGAATTGCCATATTTTACATCATACAGATGATCTTGAAGATTCATGAGCTCTGTATAAAGCTGTGCAGCATCTGGCACATATAAGATCTCAGTACATGATAGGTAGTGGGTTTCATTTATTTTATGACCGAAATACACAGTGTATCTGAAACACTAGTTTAGAACTTAGAATGACACAGTTTGTGGAGGTACACATGTAGGATATGTAAGGGAGGAAGGAAAATACTAATTTATATTAGTCAAATAAGACTAATTAGCTCTGGACTCATAGATACAGAGAACAAACTGATGGTTGCCAGAGGGAAGGGGGCAAGGTAAAAAAAGGTGAAGGGATTAAGAAATACAAATTGGTAGTTACAAAATGGTCATGGGGATTTGAAGTGCAGCATAGGGAATGTAGTCAACAATGTTGCAACAACAATGTATAGTGCCAGGTAGGTACTCGGCTAATCGGGGTGATCACTTTATAAATTATACAAATGTCCAACCACTACGCTGTACACCTGAAACTAATATAAAATATTGAATGTCAACTGTAAAAAGAAAAGACGAATTAGCTCTGGTAAATAAGTAGGTGACAGATCCAGATCACACTTAATAAATCACCTTAAATAAGTCTGTTTTATGTGTAGAATTAGAGCTCTAAGCATTCCTCTTCAGTTCTAGCCAAGAAACTGCTTTTTATGATAGGCCAATGGAAAGCTATGTCTATATTTTTAGGATTTTGTAGAATTGGACCCAAGAGGAAAGTCTTCAACAGGGTCGAAAAGGTGAACTATAGGTTATTTAAGAATAATGATAAATACATCGTGGACAGACCAGAGGACGTAGGGTCCAATTAAAGCATCAGTGTCAATATCTAAAAGCACATGCTCAATTAAGATTTGGTAAATAGTATAAAAGTTTACTTTTTAAGATTGTGATTATCTTCCCCAGCTTAATAAGATTGAAATTGCCTTCTCCAGAGACACAAAGATTATTTTTAAGGTGGAAGTACAATCTTGTGGGGTCACTAGAGTAAATTAAATGACCTCTTTTTAAAGTCCTTTCAACACAGGCATTCTTAGGAACCATTTCTGAGCTTAAAAAACAGTATTAAGTATTTTTCTATTCTATTGCAGTGAGCTTTAAAAAAATTCTTTTAAACTTTGCTTTGCCAAACATATTCTCAGAAAGAGATTTAATTATCAAAGTTTATTTAGGTAAAAATCTCACAAGTGGAGTAAAAGAACATGAGTGTCTGGAAAGATTGGTAGCTATGTGGCAGTGCCCGCAGGGACTGGCCAAACCAGATCGAAGGTTGGGGACCTTGAAGTTGGGGTTCCAGCAACATCTCACCCTGTTATCCCTTGGCACCACCCCAAATTGAGGTCTTTATAAATAATAGTTCTGTCCTGTTTTCTCATCTTCTACTCTATTCCCTGATTTTATTGATCTCTTCTCAATCTTTTCCATTCTTCTCTCTGGAAACTGCTTCATTTTAAAAAGGAACTCCTCAGTACCCTCATGCTCTTCTCAGAACACTTTCCCCCCCAAAGATAGTAGTTTCTCTTGCTTCCCTGTTATGGGAAGCTGCTCTCTCCTCCACCTTCATTATCTCTGGACTGGAGTGGGTTTGTGATGTTGTCTCTCTCCTCTACTGCTTCCAAACAGTTACTCTTCATACTTGTGCAAAAACCTCATGCCTCTACATGTATTATTCTTAAACCCTTTTTCATGGTCATCTGCCATCATCTTCAGTGATTCCTTTGATAAAAAGAAATCATAGCTTTTATCCTTGACTTCCCCTCTACTTCAGTACTCTGCTTACCTGAACATACCTTTGTCCTCAAAATAACCTGTGATCATTCCACCTTGGAAATCATGGGCTCTCGTACCCCACTTTTTAACTGTAAGCTCTGTCCTTCAAGCGCTTTCCCTCACTGCCACCTGAACTTGTCTTCCAGTCCCCTGCCTCCCCTATTTTCTTCCAGTTTATCAGCCCTTCCTGAATTCAATTCCTTTCCTACATGGACTAGGGTCCGTTACTTGACCAGAAGTTGAGGTCCCCATGTCCTACATAGATTACACTAGTCTCCCTCTGGTCTCCTCATCTCCATAAATCCTCTCCATCCAGTTCATCTTTCACATTGTCAATGAAAGATTCTTGTAGATCACATATCTGACCTGAGGAGTCTGGCTCCAGGCCTAAACCTCTGTGTGATCCTTCAGGCTTGACTATATGCTGTCTTTCCCATCAGGCCTCACAGGGAAGCTGCCTTCCCACATGGGACTTTGTGCACGCCCATGTACTGCACTCTGCTTTTCCGCAGGGGATTGGGAGGACTCAGAGCGCCCTACCGGGCCGGCCATGCTCATACGCACATCTGCATTTTTAGCCCAGGCGCCTGCACTTGAAAGCCCTTGGCTGAGGCACTTTCCTTCTTTCTGACTCTGAACTTCCCATTCCGATCCTTCCCTCTGTCCCTCCTGTCAGCCCTCAGGTTCATAAAATGGCAGAACCTTTTTCCCAGTACTCCTCAGCAGAAGTAAGATTTCCCCAACCTGCACTGCATTTCACCTGACCCTCACCCAGTGCTGTTCTGTAGGGGCCAAATGGAATAAGGGGAGCAAGCCATCCGTTTTGGCCTCTTGTTTGCACTGTTGCAGTAAGTGAATAAAGCCTTGATTATTATGTTTAGTTCGCCTCATACTACCTGACTACTAGACATCTAGCAATTCAACAGAGCCATGGTGCTTCCTTAATTAATATGGCTCCCCATCACCTATATTAAAACTCCCATTTTACTCCATACAAAGCTCTTCATCCTATTTCACCTACTTGTGTTCTGATTCTCCTTTTCAGTCCTACCTTCTTTGCATTTTACACTATCCAATCAAAATTGCTTATAGTTTTTGAATACATCATGCGATTATATGTCTGTGACACTTGCACATTCTGTTCTTTCTGCCTGGAATTCTCTCTCCCCTTGTCTGCTTGGTGAACTCCTGTTTATCCATTCAAACCCTGCTCACATGTTACCTCCATATGAAATATTCATGACTTCCCTCAAGCCCTAACAGAGTTTTATGCCCTCCACTGCCTCTATGTCTTATACCGGTTGGACAATTAAGTTCGTGAACTTTCTACCATGTACCTGGTGGAAAGTTCATGAACTTAATTGTCCGACTTCAATCTTGCACTTCTAATACTCCATACTTACATGTTTATAATTTTTTTTCTCCAAACCTGGACCAAATGTTTCTTGAGATAAATCACTGTATTTTAAATTATCTTTACGTTAATGACTCTTAATGCAGTATGTGAACATATGAAACGCTCTAGAAATGTTTGCTGAGCTGAATATATATGTGTCTGTATTTTTCAGACTTTTGTTTGAAAGAAGGCAGTTTTGAAAGCATTTCTGAGTACTGGAAACATTTTGGCCAAAATATTTCTAGTAAATATGAGAACTTTTGTAGGAGTATAGATGAGGTCCTTGGGTGCTCTTTTCATTCTTTAAATTTACACATAAAATTCATTTAATAGTGAGTCTTGAGAAGGCAAACTATAAAATAAGTGGAAATCCTGATACTGAAGAACATTCTGTACCATTTAATTAGAGATTTTATGTGACATAAATTTCCTGTCAACACTGAGGTTGTAAGAATAAAGTCTTACAGGGTTCAGGTGGATTTCCTTTTCCTTTGCAATGTATGTGGCTTTCTTAAAATTACAGAAAAATTTCATACGTTAGTTTATGTATGTATGTTAGTCATTTTAATCTTTTTTCAATAGCACTAAATTCTAGAAATAAAATACTGTTAATTTGATATTTTTACTAAAGATCTCAAAACCTGTATTTTTTTATTTTTTTTTTAACTTTTTTTTAGTTTCAGGTGTACAAAGCAATGTAATATTTAGACACTTATCATTTATATCCCTCACACAGTGATAACCCCCTTCTTCCTATCTGCTACCACTCTGACATCGCCATTACATTTCCACTGTCTCTATTCCTAATGCTGTACTCCGTTTCTTTTAACTATATATAAAATTGTAGTTGACATTCATTATTGTTCAGCTTCAGCTTCAGGTGTACAGTGCAGTGATCAGGCATCTACATCATCCCTGAGGTGGTCTCCCTAAGGGGACAAGTGTCCATCGGATACCCTACAAAATCTTTACAACGTTATTGATTACATTCCCCAAATTGACTTTCGTATCCCCGTGGCCATCTTGTGGTTACTAACTATGCTTTCTAATCCCCTCACCTCCCCCCTTAGCCCCATCCCCCTCCCATCTAGTAACCCTCAGTTTTTCCTCTATGTCTCTGAGACTGTTTCTGATTAGTTCATTCATTTATTGTTTTCTTTAGATTTCACATATAAGTGAGATCACATGGTATTCGTCTTTCTCTGTCTGACTTATTTCACTTAGCATAATGTTCTCTAGGTCCATCCATGTTGTTGCAAATGGTAAGATCTCATTCTTCTTTATGGCTGCGTAATACTCCATTGTGTAAATGTACCACAGTTTCTTAATCCAGTCGCCTACTGATGGGCATTTCTGTTGTTTCCACATCTTGGCTATTGTGTATAATGCTGCTGCAATAAACATAGGGGTGCATAAATTTTTCTGATTTAGAGTTTTGGATTTCTCCGGATAGATACCTAGGAGTGGAATTCCTGGGTCATAAAGTAGTTACATTTTCAGTTTTTTGAGATACCTCCATATTGTTTTCCATAGTGGCTGCACCAATCTGCAATCCCACCAACAGTGCACAAGGGTTCCCTTTTCTCCACATCTTCGCCATCACTTGTTTGTTGATTTCTTGATGATAGCCATTTTGACTGGGGGGAGGTGGTATCTCATTGTGGTTTTTATTTGCATTTATCTAATGATTAGTGAGGGTGAGCATATTTTCATATGTCTGTTTGCCATCTGTATGTCCTCTTTAGAAAAATGTCTCTCCATGTCCTCTGCCCATTTTTTAATTGGGTTGTTTGTTTTTTTGGACTTGAGTTGAGTGAGTTTTTAAATAAATTTTGGATATTAACCCCTTATTGGATATATCATTGGCAAATATCTTCTCCCATTCAGTAGGATCCCTTTTTGTTTTATTGGTGGTTTCTTTTGCTGTGAAAAAACTTTTTAGTTTGATGTAATTCCACATGTTTATTTTTTCTCTTACTTCCCTTGCCTGAGGGGATATATGAGTAAAAATCTTACTCTGGGTAATGTTTGTAAAGTTTCTTCCTATATTTTCTTCTAGGAGTTTTATGGTTTCAGATCTTACATTTAAGTCTTTAATCCATTTTGAATTTATTCTTGTATCTGGTATAAGGAGGTGGTCCAGCTTCATTTTTTTGCATGTGTTTGTCCAGGTTTCCCAGCACCATTTATTGAATAGACTGTCTTTATCCCACCGTACATTCTTGCTTCCATGGTCGTAGATTAAATGTCAAAATCTTTATACGTTTTTAGAATCAGACAATCTTTCTTCTGTACCTGTGAGTAATAACTTCTGATTCAACAAGTTGATTGATTACTGATTATTAATGATATTTCAAACTGCTGTCTTTGTGTGTGTGTGTGTGTGTGTGTGTGTGTGTAAACTTATGGTAAAATCTTAGTATGCTGATAATGTTCCTGATTTGATAGGAAAAATCATTTAATTATATTACATTTCTAATATGCTCTATTGGCAATTTTTTAAAATATAAAATCCATAATCAGTTCCCAAGTGCTTCTTGAATAAAGTGGTAATTACATTTACCTAGACCTGGCTACTTTACAAAGCACAAGGCCTTGCTATTTATTTAGAAAGCAAATTCACTTTCATTCTAATTTCTTTTCATGATGTGATAATTTCCTTCTTAAAAACAATGACTGAGATCCTTGAAGGTTATTCTCAGAATGAATGATAGAGAAGATTTGAATAGGCCTGCTGTTAACTCTGGCTCAAAGGTTATTCCAAAGGTTATTTGATATCCTTGAAAGTAAATACATATTACCATGTTTCATAAGGAATTTGATATCCTTGTATGTAAGTATAGATGGAGGGACTATCTAAGCAATCCATTTAGTGCATCAGGTTGTATGAAAGAAGAGACAGCCTGTGCCCTACTGCCAATGCCCCGCCACAGCCCAAACCCTGCCAGCAAGTATGGCTAGTGCGCATTTGCGGTGGAGAATTTAGCTTCACAGTTTGAAATGTAAATTTTTTATTGGAATAAAGGAAATTATATTAATGGTAGTGTTCTTTAATTTGTTGCTGTTTAGGCAGTTTTTGATCATCAGTTCCTGGTTTTGTTAGTGGTAAATGAAATTACTTATCAGTTCCTCAAACTTTAATACCTACTACTCTCCCATATAATATTCCTATAGCTATGAAGTGGCCCCTGTATCTTACTCTATTTAATCCTCACGAACAATCCTATGACTCTTATTAATATAGGCTTCTGAGCAGGATTGGAAAGAAGTATATGTGAGCCAGAGGAAATAAAATTTGGAGTTGAGGGGAGAAAAGAGTTCATGAATAAACATGTGTGCACATACACGTGTGTGTGTGTTTGCGTGTGTCTGTCTCACACATGCACATAAATGGGGATGGTTGGAGGAAAGGTATCATGTTAAGTTTAGGTATGAAATAATATGGAGATGTGAAATGGGAAAAGACAAAAGTATCAGAAATGTCAAAGACTGAGATAAAATAATTTTAAGACTACAAAGTCAGTTAATTTTATTTCAGTATGATCCTACATGCTCTAATAATCATTGCTTCCATGTTGAGAGTATCTAGTGTGTTTGCCCCCTACCCCAATTCTCCAGTAAATACATTGTTTCACAGTAGACATATAACTATATTTACGATGGTAGAAAACAACTTGATGTATCAGAGAAGTACAGTGTTTAAAAAGAATCCTTCTTTTGAAAAAAGAATCATTTTTTCAAGCAAATAATAATTTTGTATCATTTATTTTATATTTAAAATATTTATGTACCACTGGTCACTTTTAAAAGCCCCTTTATAGTTGGTGAATCATATTCTTCCACTCATTATTCATGTGACCTCTTAAGTCAAATAGTCTTTGCTAGATTTTTCTTTTTTTCTTTGCTAAATTTCTGTTTACTTATCTTTAAAAAGGGAGGAGGGGGCAATTCAACATGCTGAAGTTCCTTATAGTCATAAAATTCTCTACAGAAAGTACAATTCATGTGACTAAATCTATGTTCTATTTATTCAATGAACTTTTTTTCATTTTTGTGTCAGTCTTGTTGTGTAGGCAAAATGTTACAGGTAAATGTTTTAACTGCATGCCCAGTAAAATTTGCTATGAAGTTATAATATACTATTTTATGTTTTATACTATTTCATATTGTATTGTAAATTTGAGATGGATTTTATAGGAAAACTTCTCAATCTTATTGATTTCATAAGAAAGTTCAGTGTTGTCATTATTGAACTGTAACACTCAATATTGACATAATTACTATACTGATGTCAGTATGGGCTGAAAATTTTGTATTTTACAATATAATGGTGAAAAATCTCTAAAGAAATTCCTAATAAAATAATATCAGTTATAAATGAATGAACAGTAAAAATAATTGAGTATTATTAAACGTTCATAATATTACAGTAAGAACTCAATATTAGAAGGCATATAAAATAGATTTTTAAAGTCATAATTTGTTTTCTAGGAGATTATGTATTCAAAACGATGAAAATTTTCTTGCATCACTTGCATGCACTTTCTTGCATCATACATATAAACAACCCTAGAACTAAGGTAGACTGTTCCAAACATTTTGATCTTTGAGGGATAAGATGTCTAATATAGTTAAGCCATCTTGGGTTTCTGCAGAGGCAGACTCTACAGGTGTGGATTGTCATTTCTGATTATCCGATTATAATGATCTTTGATCTCTTCTCAAGTGTGGCTGCACCTGTGGTGCTTAATTAGTTTCTTCTTGACATCTTAAACTCCTCATATAAATTCTGTCTTCATTCACCTTTCAATTATGGTTTTTCGATTTGCCTTCTTCAGGCCTCAGGTGAAAGGACATCTCAGACCTCCACTAAACACCCTTATATATGTATTGCGCTCAGCCTTTTTTCTTTGAAATCCTGTTACTCTGTTTATTTCCTTCAGCAGCCATCATAGTCTATACATGTCTTGTTGGTCTCTTTTCTTACTCATTGATATCTGCCACTAGAATATAATCTAATTGAGGGCCGGGACCTTTTTTTCTCTAATTCTCCCAGTGTAATTGAGCCTCTGTAAGTATTTGATCAGTGTTGAATTAGAGAATCTGTGGTTCAGATATTGTAGATCTGATTTCTTACCACCGATCTTGAATCTTGGTCCCCTGACACTCTTGACTTGTCTCCAGAGTGCAGAGGCTCCTTCCTGTTCTCACTGCCTGTGCCTTCTTCATACAGGGGTCCAGCATCTCTTGCCTGGGCCATGGCAAAGCCTCCTAATGTTCTTTCCCTTTTCGTATACAGACTATCCTGCAGTGTTACACGCCTGTGTAAAGATGTTGTTGGCTCTTTGATATTTGTAGGTAGAACGTGTAGACCCTTTAGCATGACATATGGAACCATGTACAATCAGGCTCTACTCTGACCTCTCTGGCTTCTTCATTCACTGTTCCCCACCATATATGCCTTTTCTACTACCCTTCCTCCAGTCACTGACACCTAGGGCCTTTGTAACTACCTGAAATGTGTTTTTCCTCTCCTCCCTCACTTACAAAATGCTTACTTATTCTTAAGACTTAACTCAAATGTCTACTATTCTGAAATGCTTTTTATGATCACAGTTAATTTCTTTATTCTGTGTTCATTCATAGTGCATTCTGCTCTGGCTTCTATCTTTTATCACACTGTATTATAATTATTGTTTACATACGTCTTCTCACTGGACGTGAACTTCTTAAGGGCAAGGACCATGTTTATATTGCCAATGCTGTCATAGAATTAGGGATCTAGGATTATATCTCTTGTAGTCTTTTAGGTATGTTTCTCTTGCTGCTTCCTCAGCTTAGACACTACTATGGCCCTTCATCAGTGAGATGAGTTTTTTTAACCTAATAAATATCACATTTTGGTGCTCGAGTTGTATTTTTATAAGTGTTTAAGAAGTAATATTCAAAAACAAATAGAGCAGAATAGAATCAGCCTTAAGTTCCTGATAGCCATTCCCTCACATCTTTCTGTCCAAAGTGGGAACCTGAGCCTGAGGCGTTCTGGTTGAGATTGAATGCTACTTGATTTTTATCAATTTCTATAAGATTTCCATTCCTAGGAAATGTAGGTACTTTTGGAAAAAAGATCCAAAGCCCTCAGCAGCAGCTCTGAGCTCAGACTATTATGTCACTTTCACTTAAACCATTATAACCCCTGAGTGTCTCTTAATTGCTTGTGGGAGAATTTTAATCCTCATGAGAGTCCTGTTAATTCGGTAGTATTATCCTTTGCCTTCCTTCCACCATTGTATAGATCAGAAACTGAAGCACAGGTTAACAACCTGTAATAAATTAGCTGCGCATAGTGATACAAAGAATTGGGATTAGCACTACTTTTTAATGTTTTAAAAATAGTGACAAGCAACAAAAATGGATCTTGAGATTAGAGATCAGGATATGAAGGAGGAGTATGTAAACCTGAATATGGAAGAAACAGTGAAAAAACTGGGGGATTTTGGTGAAGCCTATGAGAATGTAGTAGCTATATTTAGCTATTGCAAATGCTAGTGATTTCAAAAGAGCTAGGATCAATTGGCAAAGTTCATTCATTCATACAACAGTGATTGAATGTGTCTTCTACATGACAGGTGCTACTACAATTAATAATAGGTAATATTTATTCTATACATACTCTGTGTGAGATACTGTTCTAAGACATTTATGTGCATTAATTCATGTGATTCTCACAACAAGCCATATATTAAGTTGCTATTGTTTTTTCCGTTTTCTTTGGGAGCATAGTGGTGAACAAGATACTCAAGTAGCAATAACAGCCTAGGGGCCGCCATTCCAGGGGGGTGATGAGGCTGTGGTGAGTGAACACAGGCGCCACGGAAGCACCTGAGAAGAGCATCTAACTAGGGAATGAAATGTTTTGTTTCCTTTACTAATGCAAATAACTACCGCTGTTTAAAAGTAGCATTTTGCCTATGTCTTGATTTTCTAAATGTTTAAATGATTCTCACATATGTGTGATTTCATTTTAAACCTCATTAGTCAAATTCTTCTGAATAGTTAAATCTTACCCTACATTTAATAAAATCCTATCATGGAAGGGTGATTTCTAGACACCCAAATTAGAGCCAGTGTATCTTTTGCTGCTAATGTTTGAACAGATATTGAAATTACGGGGTAAGAAGATGAATTGGAAGTAACCATGGCTCATTATGAATTTTCAAAAGATTACATGAGTATAATAAGTGATTTACATACATTATTTCGATTAGTTCTATACAAGCATCATAATTTCATGATGGTGGGATTAACTCCAAGGCTGACTGACTGTGAGGACTGGCTATGACCACAGTGTATGAGCTGCTGGCGTGGGCTGACCTTTCAGAGGGGGATTCACCCCCATGGGCTCATGTGCCTATTGTGACCACCCTTTTGTTGTGCTGCTTGTGGGGCTAACCAGTTCTGCTCTGGTGTGATCTTTAGCTGGCGTATGGGTGTGTTGTTTCTGGTGTCTCTTGGGAGGTGCCTCTATGCAGGCCAATTTCAGTCTTGTCTGTGACTGGCCTTCGGCTACTTGGCAGGAGCCACAAAGCTATATGTGGTTGGATGCTGCCTGTGCTGCACCTGGAGGCGGCCTTGCTGTGAACCCAGTCTGGCTGCCACCAGTATTGGGCCTGAGGCAGCTTAGCAAAAGGCCCAGGGGCTCCGTTGGCATTTTGCTATCTGCCAGCAGCTGTTGAAAGATCCTCCTTAGGTGCACTGTCCTGGCAGGGTGACCCCGTGAGAGTGCCCTTGGTGATGTAGCACTACTCGGGCAGGGCACGTTCTCTGGTAGTCATGAGATGTTTCTGGTGGTTTTTACAATGTTAATGCAGTTTTCATTCTTGTGCCAGTGCCCATATTGTGACCACTTCACAAAGCGACCTGTGAACAGCACTGCCAGCCACCACTAGCCTCAGGGCAGTGCCTGGCTTGTAACTGTGATACCCCCACTCTCCTCAGGCTTGCAAATCTATGAGTGGTACTGAAGAGAGGCTATGGCGTAGGTTTTGGGTCACTGCCCACCACCAAAAGCTACTCGGGCTGCCTCAGGCTGTCTGCTGCTGTAAAAGGCTTGGTTGGCTTGTGGGGCGGGGCTGGCCACTCCAGTGCTGAGAGTGCCCCCAGCAATACAGCTCTAGGTAGTTGGGGTGGCGTTCCAAAGAGTCATGAGGCATAACCCATCGTTTTTACAAAGTTAATGCAGTTTTGGTTCTTGTACTGGTGCTGGGCCCGTGACCACTTAGCAAAAATGCTCTGAGAACACCACAGCCAGCCACGCCTCGCCTCCAGCCTGCAGGTCGTTGTAACCTGCCCAAGGTAGGCTATGGCACAGGTTTTGGGTCACTGTCCAATGTTAAAGTTTCCCAAGCTGCTGCAGACTTTCCACTGCTATAAAAGGGTTTCCTAGCTTGTGGGATGGGGCTGGGCACTCAGTAGTCAAGAGTGTTCTGGGTTATGCAGTACTAGCTGTGGGAGATGCGGACCTAGAGTGTCACTAAGGGGGTATGCACGTGCAGATTTTACCAGACCAGTACAGTTTCAGATTTGGCCTTTTGTGGGAGGGTTCAACATAGAAAATATGGCACCCTCCTTTAGTGTACATGTGAGTCAGGCTCCACACAGGGATAATTGCGGCTGACACTCTAGCTCTCACTCTGAAGCCACACAACTCAGTCTTTCCCTGTATGTCTCTGGCACCTCTCAAGTTGCTGCCCTTCCACCAGAGACCAGGTGTTTGCAAGCGAGCGAGTCTGTGTGCAGACTCTCTAAGAGGGCGCCTAGGTTTCCAGCCACCTTCTGTCTCACCAGGATGGGGGGGTCCTTGCTGATTTTCACTACCAGATGTTGTGGGAATTCCCCTTCCAGGAACAGGGGAGCCCAGCATCGTACCCCTCCCTCTTCTGGGAGGACCTCCACCACCAAGGTGTCCCTCCCTCCCGGTGTTCAACCACTATCTGTGGGTTTGAGGTCAGCCCATCTTTTGTCTCCGCGCCTCCTATCAGTCTCCACATGGCCTCTTCTTTATATCCTTAGTTATAGGGGTTCTGTGCAGCTAGTCTTCAGATGATGAATTAGGATCCTGATGTCTGGGCAGCTACTCTCTTAGCTGACTCGCCAAAATGAATTAGGATCCTCCTGTATTTTCCCGGGGAATATGATCCCACTGCTACCAAAGAATGGAAACGGAGATCCGGAGAGGCAAGAAAGGTTTAAGCAGGAGTAGTTTATTGCAAAAGCGTAAGAGAACAGGCACAAGAGAAAGGCTCGTGAAAGTGTAAGCTAGAAAAATGGATTTAGAGGTGGATATGGGAGCATGGGCGCTGCTGGCAGTGGCTGCGGTGGCTACAGCGGCCAGCCGCAACTGGGCAGCGGATCCGAGCTCTTGTCACCCTTCCCCTGGGTTGCTGCTGCAATAACAAGCTGGGGGGGAGGGGGTAGCACAGAGCCAGGCAGCAGAGAAGCTGCGGGCTGCTCCTGGCTGAAATATGTTACCGGAGAGTGGGCCCACCTTGATGCAGTGTCCAGGTTCTTGGCATGTCAAGCGAAGAATTGAGTGAGGTAGTGAAAGAACAGTTTATTAGGGAACAAAGTACACTTCAAAGGAATAGAAGTGGGCCCTGGCAAAAAGCAGTGACGCAAGGGCCATTATTAAAAGAGAAAGTACACTCCAAAGAGTTTAGAGCGGGTCCCGAGCAAAAGCAAGGCTCAAAAATGCATGGCTCACAGGAGTGTGGGGGTTTTTTCTGGGATGGGCTGTTCCTCTCCAGGTGTAGGACCTCTTGATTGACACCTGTGGTTGATAAGGGGCTATTATCTTATCCCTTCAGACTGCGCATGTTCTCTGCAGTTGGAAATTGTTAACTACAAGCTGATTGGCCTTTCCCCTGTACTTGGGCTGAGAGTTTGGCTGGCTTTTCTGCTTGAATGTCTTTGTTACAAGCTAAATGGCCCCCGCCCTCTACACCTGGGCTTTATACTCTGATGGTCCAGCAGCTTGAATAAAGTTATTTTCTCTGGCTTTGTTATGCTTTCCCCTTTAATCCCATCTACCTCGGCCATTTTCCTGACCAGCTATAAACTTTCTATCTCAACGATTCCTGAGGTTGACTGTTCTATAATTTATTTATAACTTTGGTGTGATCCTGGCATATGGTAGGCATAGCGTTTACCTAATCCACCATCGTGGACTTTCTCGCTAGCATATTTTAACTGAATAAAAAAAGCTTTGTTCAAGCTTACTGAAACATATTCATTTTTAACATTTAAAAGTTTCTAACAGAAAACGTGTTCCCATTGCATGGGGGAATACTATTAAATGACAAATAGTTAACGATATGGAGAAAAATAGTGATCATTAAAATGCTGTTATTAAAATATTTTAATACATGAGTGTATTTGTAAGGGTGGTTTAATCTAAAAAGAGGCACTTATATGTGAGATTATGTTGAACCTACATAAATAAAATTATTCTCTGAGCATTTGATATCCTGGTGATTCACAGAGTAAATTTTATTTATTTTATTTTTAACATGCCAGGAACTGAAAATGTTGGCATGGAGCAGTGCTAATTACTAGCTTGAGAATGGTTATGTCAGAAATGGGGAGAGTTAATTGCCATGTGGGTGCTCTCAATGAGAACTTTCTCACCGTATTCCAAACATAGGTTGGCATCTGTTATTACATTTGTGCAAGCAAAAAAATTTATTCAGAAGCTAGAAAATGATTGACAGAAGCTTATCTCTAAAACTAGAAAAATCTGTAGTTTACTTTCAAGTAACTCATTTTGTTTTTGCTGCTAATGAGAAAACCTGGCATTTCTAGTTGCCCATTTGTTCAAACTTGTTCAATTATGGTATTTACAGATTCTGAACTATTTTATTTTGATTTACTGCTGAGTTGGGATTTTTATTTCATGAAAAGGCTAGAAAGAGGTCTTATTTGGTAAAATATTACACTATTTTTGTGACGGAGTAAAAGTGTTCACAGTCAAATCCTCAGGGATATTGATTGGCTTATAAAGCTAATACCTACTGAATGCTTAATATGAGCCAGGCTGCATGCTGTGTTTCTCCAGTATTATTTTATGTAATATTAATGAATTCCAAAAGGTAGTTTTCTGCATTTTACAGATGTTAAATCAAACTGAGGATCAGAGCAGTTTAATAATGTGTCCAAAGTCATACAGCTAGGAAAGTATCTGAACTGCAATTTGTGCTACTGTTCAGAAAAATAAAGAAATGTGAAATTCTTGGACCATTCATGGAAATTATCTTCAGTATTATAAAGAGTAAATGGTTTTTCTTAGTAGCAGAGAGTTAGGGATTTTATCACAGTACAATTAAGGGTAGAGATGTGTAAATGTGTAATAGTGAGGTCATCCTGACTGCATTTAGTCAGAGATGTGTCAGAGAATAGTGAAAATTAAGGTTGGATAGAAAAGAGGCCATATGTTTCTCATACTGTTCCACCAGAGTATCCCTAAGACAAAGAAGTATCAACTCATATTTCTGGACTAAGGGGACATATTATTAATAAATCATAACTGTTTCCATCGCAAGTGACAGAAATCCAGTCAAATTAGCTTGGGTGGAGTGGGGCAGGATTTATTGGCTCACGTAATTGGGAAGTCTAAGGGTACAGCTAGCTTTAGGCACAGTTGGATGCAGAATCTCAAACCCTGTAGTCAGGGCTGGCTTTCTCTCTCACCATACCCAGAACAGGCTCTTACTAAAAGGCAGGTACGTTGATAGTCTGCAGCCCAAGTTTCACATTTTCTCAGTTTAGTAACTCCAGCAGAAAGTCTTTTCTGTTAATTGGGGCAGAAAAGTCTTAGAGGAAGATAGGGAGTTATGTTCCCACTTGGGAACCAGTCACTGTGGCTGGGGAGATGGGCTGCGCTGGCTGGTCCAGATGGTATCCTCACCCTTGTTGAGTAGGCGTTGAGGTGCTAGGCGTTGAGGCGTGGGCTCAGCCCTACTCAAACCCTGGGGGATGCTTTCCCTGTAGAAAGAAGGATCTGGATCAAAGGAAGGGAGGGAAAGTGGTTCTATGTTGTGGCTGCTTGCTCGCAGGTCATGAAGGAATTCACAAGACAGGTAGCAATACAGAAGATTTATTAAAGTAAGAGGAACATCAGCTGGGGAAAGTCTGCTGGAAACTACTGTCCCGAGTCTTTGTTTAGTCTCAAGTTTTATATTTTCTAAGTGGGATGTAAATTTCTTCAGCCTGTAGTGGAATTTTCTGTTCCGTTGTGTTGGGGGAAGGTACAGTTAAGCTGGTTATGGAAACCTTTGCATATGTTATATAGATTTAAGTTGGAGCCAGGTGTGGTTCCCATACAGATGCAAAACCTTTCCCAAGTCCCAGGGCCAGCACTGGGCCAAAGTAAATAGAAACATTGAAACTGGTCTGCATAGTAAATATATAAGAAACAGAATCATTAACATTTGGCAGAAAGGAAGCAAAGAAATGAAAGCTTTCAAAAAGCCCCAAGCTAAGTGCCAAGCTAAATTACATTTATTAATTCAAATTATACGAGAGGTCCAAATCTCACAATAGAAGATTTAGTGCCACTGTTAGAATCCCTGTCTCATTCTTCTAGGCAAAAACAATGGATACCCACGGAGTGATATATATGGAATTCAGTGCATATCAAAATGTCTTTGAAATAATAAATTTTACCTTTAAAATTCATGCAAATTTTATTTTATATGTTTGTATCTGTTGTAATATTTTTCAAGTGTTCCATGTGTGGATTGAGTTCCCCTAGGAAACAGGTAAAATTTGAGTACTGCTTTTGGGAACACCTGTGAAGGGAGAGGGGAAAAATGAATTATGGTGTAGGGCAACAGGCCTCGGCTGATCCAAGAAAGCTCAGAAGCTGGGATGGCCCCTCAGAGATGTCCAAAATTGAGGCCAGGGGGACTGACCCATGGGCTTCTACACAGACCAGTGACTGGGGCCTAACCTTGGCCAGGCAGCTCTCTGTGCGGAGTGTTGAGTGTAGCTCCTGGGGAGGGATTAGTCTATGAGTAAACAACACCTCCTGCAGCCAGTGGAAGACACTTCATGCCTGAAAGCCTTGGGTGGGGGGTGGGCCGTAGACTTGGGCATATTACTACGGCATCTATTACATTATTTTTGAGTAAAATTAACTGCAGGGAAATGTGTCATGTTTTTATCTGTCATTATAAATGCTTCCTGGCATATCCCTGTACTGTTTGACCATAGGTCCCCAGTTCAAGGGCTACAGCAGAGACACTGGGAACCCATCATAGAGGATTGAGAAAATAAGTCAAATGAGGAAGAAACTGAAACAGAAAGAACAATTTAGAGATCTACTACAGTCAACTTTGTGGTAGTAGCAATAGGAATAAAAACAAAAAAAACGATAAACATTTTCATCTTACCAAAGACCTCCATCTTCTACTGTATCTGTACCGTTTGTCTTGCCTTTTCCTGTTTTGATCTTAAAAGGACCTAGAGAGCAATGGCACTGTTCTGGAGATTTGAGGAGCCCATCAGTGAACTATTACATCAAAATTCCTCATGAAGCTTACAATCTAACAGGGAGAGGCAGACCATACACATATTAAGTCATATGGACTGTTAGAAGGCAGGATGAAGTTTGGAAAAAGGTAGACTGGGGAGTTACTAGTGGCTGGTGTGGGGCTTTTATATAGCATTTATGTAGGATGGTCAGGGTAGGCCACATTGAGAAGGTGACATTTGAGCAAGAATGAGAACGACGTGTGGGAATTAGCGATGTGGATATCGGGGTAAAGCATTCTAGTGGGAGGAACAGTCAGTGCAAATGCCCTACAGCTGGAGTGGGAAGAATTAGAGGTGAGGTACTTATTCTCAGTTCTCATTTTTTGGGTGGGGACAGGGGAGAGTACTGCTGCTGATAGATGTCATGGCCTGAGAAAGTCCCAGGGTACCCAGAGGCAGTTCACCTCCTAAATCTCTTTTCTTTCATCATTTTAATTATAAAAAAAGTAGAAGGAAGGCTCTTCTTGTCAACAGAATAATACGAACATGTTTTAATTCTTTTCGGGATGGAGCCTGGGTTACAGTCAGCAGAGGAACACAGTAAACACGGTACACCTCCCCTTTTTGGTCTCCTACCTGCTCAATTCTGATTTTGATATTTTATGAAGATTATGGACTGGGGTTGAAAATGATGGCTTTAAATCATCATAGATTTTTTAAAAACATATCTAGTAATCCCTAGCAAAAGATTAGGGATTTTGAATATTAGAAATATTGTATATGCTAGTAGATCTGATACATCTTTAAAGATAGAAAACTGAGAGTCCAAATTTAGTAATAATGATTATTTCTGAGATTCTGACATAATATCACACCAGATTTTAACTACCCATTATCTGCAAAGCCTAGTTAAAAGTCATGACTTCTATTCTTTTTTCCTTGTGTAACATATCAATTCATACATATTTATTTTAGCAAAAGTAAAGTAGAATTTTATCTAGCTATTTTCTAAGAGTTATATAAGCAACTGAGGGCAGCATCAGGATGCTTATGTTCCCAACAGGACCACTCTTCTCATTATCTGCTGTCCCTTCCATGTCTTATCTCATTTCTGAGACCCTGGTGCCACTTCCACCTGCTTCACTCCTGCTCCATCACTCACCTTTCAGGGCCCCCAGGCTGGTCAGTTAGTTTTTGGTAACATAGGTTATGGTTGTGGTTAAATGATGGTTGCCTAAAGGCTTAGCTCTTGTTAGCTGCCCTTATTATTGTCCTAGCACCCTACTGCAGCCAAGAGCAGTGGCCAAGACCACTGGAAAAGAACAAGGCTCTGGATGAGGAATAGGACATGGGGCTGGGGCAATACAGAGGAGAATTAGGATATGCATGTTTTGGTAGTTGCTTTTCCTCAGACGCTGTAAAATTATATTTTAACTAAGTATATTTTAAATACAGCATTGTGAGGTAGATGGTAATATCTTCCTTTTAAAGGTGAGGAACAGGACACCCAAAGAGGGTAACTTAGATAAGGGCATGACTCAGAGAGGCAAGTGTCTTATTAGATAGTCTCAAACAGGAAACCTGACTTTTCCTTTTAAAAATTATGGAAACACATTCTGAAACAATCAGAAATACTTTTTGTCCTCTGATTTCTTTCCTAGGGAGAGAAGAAATAATGCATTATTCATACCACCTTTTTTTCAAGTCAAAGTTATTTTATTATTCTTTCTGTATTAATACTCCTATACATTATTAAGTATGAAAAATCGGTGGTGGTATTCTCATTTTGCACATGGTTAATCTGAGATGTTGAGAAGCTAAAAATAAATGGTTTAGAAATGTTTCATGTTAAGTATTCTTTATTTTCACAGAAAACAAGCTAGGTTTCACACAGTGCATTCAAACGTAGTCCAAGTGCAATCAGGCAGATAGGCTTAGCAAAATGTAAAATATATTAGGATTGAATTATTGTGAGTAGGAATGGTATAACACAAATTTATAATTCACATATGTTTTACCTATCAGGATTTTTTAAACATTGCCTATGTTGAATTAATGCAATTTAAAAAGGGCACAAATTTCCAGTTATACGATGAATACGTTCTGGAGATCTAATATACAGCATGGTGACTATAGTTAACAATACTGTATTGTATACTTGAAAGTTGCGAAGAGAGTAGATCTTAAATGTTCTCACCATTAAAAATAAAAGGTAATTATATGAGGTGATGAAGTGCTTATTGTGGTAACCATTTTGCAATATACAAGTATAGCCTTGTGTCAAATTAAAAATAAATAAAAGACATTTTAAAATTTGAAATTTTTAAAAAATGTATTGGGGTGACAATGGTTAGTAAAATTGCATAGATTTCAGGTGTACAATTCTGTATTACATCATGTATAAATCCCATTGTGTGTTCACCACCCAGACTCAGTTCCCCTTCCATCACCATATATTTGATCCCCTTTACCCTCATCTACCACCCCTCACCCCCCTTACCCTCTGGTAACCACTAAACTATTGTCTGTGTCTATGAGTTTTTGTTTCTCATTTGTTTGTCTTGTTCTTTTGTTGTTTTTGGTTTATATACCACGTATCAGTGAAATCATATGGTTCTCTGCTTTTTCTGTCTGACTTATTTCGCTTAGCATTATACTCTCAAGATCCATCCATGTTGTCACAAATGCTTCTATTTCATCTTTTCTTACCGCTGAATAGTATTCCATTGTGTATATATACCACAATTTCTTTATCCATTCATCTATCGAAGGACATTTTGGTTGTTTCCATGTCTTGGCCACCGTAAATAAATCTGCAATGAACATTGGAGCACACTTGTCTTTATGGATAAATGTTTTCAGATTTTTTGGGTAGATAGCCAGGAGAGGGATTGCTGGGTCATATGATAATTCTATTCGTAATTTTTTGAGGAACCTCCACACTGCCTTCCATAGCGGCTGCACCAGTCTGCATTCCCCCCAACAGTGTATGAGGGTTCCTTCTTCTCCACAGCCTCTCCAACACTTGTTACTATTTGTCTTGTTGATGATAGCCGTTCTGACTGGGGTGAGGTGATATCTCATTGTGGTTTTTATTTGCATTTCTCTGATGATTAGTGATGTTGAACATTTTTTCATACATCTATTTGCCATTTGTATGTCCTCTTTGGAGAAATGTCTCTTCAGGTCCTCTGCCCATTTTTCAATTGGGTTGTTCGTTTTCCTGTTGCTGAGTTGCATGAGTTCCTTGTATATTTTGGATATTAGCCCCTTATCAGAGGCACTGTTTGCAAAAATCTTCTCCCATTCAGTTGGTTGCCTCTTTATTTTGTCGATGGTTTCTTTTGCTGTGCAGAAGCTTTTAAGTTTCATATAGTCCCATTCGTTTATTTTAGCTTTTACTTCCCTTGCCTTTGGAGTCAAATTCACGAAATGCTCTTTGAACCCAAGGTCCATAAGTTTAGTACCTATGTTTTCTTCTATCCAGTTTATTATGTCAGGTCTTATGCTTAAGTTGTTGATACATTTTGAATTAATTTTGGTACATGGTGACAGATAGCAGTCCAGTTTCATTCTTTTACACATGGCTATCCAATTCTCCTAGCACCATTCATTGATGAGACTGTCTTTTCTCCGTTGTATGTTTTTTGCTTTGTTAAAAATTATCTGTCCATATTTATGTGGTTTTATTTCTGGGTTCTCAATTCTATTCCATTGGTCTATGTGTCTGTTTTTCTGCCAATACCATGCTGTTTTGATTATTGTAGCCCTGTAGTACAAGCTAAAGTCAGGGAGTGTGATACCTCCAGCATTGTTCTGTTTTCTTAAGATTGCTTTGGCTATTCGTGGTCTTTTGTGGTTCCAAACAAATCTGATGATTTTTTGTTCTATTTCTTTAAAAAATGCCATTGGGATTTTCATGGAAATTGCATTAAATCTGTATATTGCTTTGGGTAATATGGCCATTTTAACTATGTTGATTCTTCCAATCCATGAGCATGGAATGTCTTTCCATTTCTTTGTGTCTTCAATTTCTTTTAAAAATGTCTTATAGTTTTCAGCATATAGGTCTTTCACATCCTTGGTTGAGTTTATTCCTAGGTATTTTATTCTTTTTGCTGCAATTGGAAAAGGAAAGTTTTTCGTATTTCTTTTTCTGAGATTTCATTGTTAGTTTATAGGAATGCAATGGACTTTTGTACGTTGATTTTATAGCCAGCAACTTTACTGTATTCGTTGATTGTTTCTAATACTTTTTTAGTGGAGTCTTTAGGGTTTTCTATATATAGCATCATGTCATCTGCAAAGAGTGACAATTTAACTTCTTCATTCCCAATTTGGATGCCTTTTATTTCTTTCTCTTCCCTGATTGCTCTGGCAAGGACTTCCAACACTATGTTGAAAAGCAGAGGTGATAGGGGACAGCCCTGTCATGTTCCTGAATGTAGAGCAAAGGGCTTCAGTTTTTCTCCATTAATTATGAGATTAGCTGAGGGTTTGTCATGTACGGCCTTTATTATGTTAAGGTATTTTCCTTCTATACCTATTTTATTAAGTGATTTAATCATAAATGGATGTTGTATCTTGTCAAATGCTTTTTCTGCATCAATTGATATAATCATATGATTTTTGTCCTTTATTTTGTTTATGTGATGTATCACATTGATGGATTTGCAGATGTTGAACCATCCTTGTGCCCCGGGGATGAACCCCACTGGGTCATGATGAATAATCTTTTTAATGCATTGTTGTATTCAATTTGCTAGAATTTTGTTTAGGATTTTTGCATGTGTATTCATCAGAGATATTGGTCTGTAGTTTTCTTTTTTTGTGTTGTCCTTACCAGGTTTTGGTTTCAGGGTAATGTTGGCCTCATAAAATGACTTAGGGAGTACTACTGTCTCTTCTTCAATTTTTTGGAAGAGTTTGAGCAGGATTGGTATTATAATCCTCTTTGAAGGTTTGGTAGAATTCACTAGTGAAGCCATCTGGTCCCGGACTTTTGCTTTTGGGAAGGTTTTGGATGACTGATTCAATTTCGTTACTGGTGATCAGTCTGTTTAGATTTTTCAGTTCTTCGTGGTTCAGCCTAGGAAGGCTATATGTTTCTAAGAACTTGTCCATTTCTTCTAGGTTATTGAATTTGGTCGCATATAGTCCTTCATTGTATTCTCTGGATTATCCTTTGTATTTCTGTGGTGTCCGTGATAACTTCCCCTTTTTCATTTCTGATTTTGTTAATTAGTGTCTTCTCTCTTTTTAGCTTAGTGAGTCTAGCCAAGGGTTTGTCAATTTTATTAATCTTTTCAAAGAACCAGCTCTTTGTCACATTAATTTTTTCTATTGTCTTTTGTTCTCTATTTCATTTAGTTCTGCTCTGATTTTTGTTATTTCCTTTCTTCTGCTGACCTTGGGTTTCATTTGTTCTTCTTTTTCTAGTTCTTTAAGGTGTAACATGAGGTTATTTATTTGGGATTTTTCTTGTTTCTTGAGATAGGCCTGTAATGATATAAATTTCCCTCTTAAAACTGCTTTCGCTGCATCCTAAAAATTTTGGGAGGATGTATTTTCATTGTCATTTGTTTCTATGAATCTTTTGATCTCTCCTCTAATTTCTTCTTTGCCCCAGTCATTCTTTAAGAGTATGTTGTTTAATCTCCATGTGTTTGTGTTTTTTCTTGCTTTCTTTTTGCAGTTTATATCCAATTTCAAAGCCTTGTGATCAGAGAATATGCTTGGTATGATTTCCATCTTCTTAAATTTGCTGAGGCTGATTTTATGTCCCAATATATGGTCTATCCTTGACAATGTTCCACGTACACTATAAAAAAATGTATAGTCTGATGTTTTAGGATGAAGTGCTCTATATATATCAATTATGTCCATTTCATTTAATGTGTCTTTTAGGGCTGCTGTTTCGTTATTTATTTTCTCTTTGGATGATCTATCCATAGCTTTCAATGATGTATTTAAGTCCCCTAATATAATTGTGTTTTAGTCTATTTCTCCCTTTAGTTCTGTTAGTAGTTGCTTGGTATATTTCAGTGCTCCCTGATTGGGGGCATAAATATTGATGACTGTTATGTCTTCTTGTTGTATAGTCCCCTTTACCATTATGAAATGTCCATCTTTGTCTCTTGTTACCTTTTTCACCCTGAAGTCTGTTTCATCTGATATCAGTATGGCTACACCTGATTTTCTCTGGATACCATTTGCTTGGAGTGTCAATTTCCACCCTTTCACTTTGAGTCTATGCTTGTCCTTGTAGGTGAGATGTGTCTCTTGTACACAGCATACGGTTGGGTTTAGTTTTTTGATCCAATCTGCTACTCTGTGCCTTTTTATTGGTAAGTTCAGTCCATTTACATTTAGGGTGATTATTGATATGTGAGGATTTCCTATCATTCTATCTTTAGTTTTCTGGTAAGGCTGTTTCTCCATTGTTTGTTTGCCTTTCTGCTATTGTCTATTATTTCTGTGTGGTGGTATTCTATGATGTTTCCCTCTGTTTCTTCTTTTATTACAGTATATATTTCAGTTCTGGATTTTTTTTTGAGTGGTTACCCTTACGTTTACGTAAAACAGAGTTTGATATTTAGAGTATTCCATTTTCTTCAGCACGCTTACTTTCTCCATTCCCATATTCCGATTCAGGCCTTTACTCTCCCCGTTTTTATGTTTTGGTTGCCACAAATTGTCCCTGTTGATGGTGGTCGAATAGCCTCCTTTAGTATTTCTTGTAGTGCAGGTCATATATTAGAAAATTCCCTCAGCTTCTGTATGTCTGGAAAGTTCTTTATTCCTCCTTCATATCTAAAGGATATCTTTGCTGGATATATTATTCTTGGCTCATAATTTCTCTCTTTCAATAGTTTGAGTATTTGGTTCCACTCCCTCCTGGCTTTTAGAGTTTCTGCTGAAAAATCTGATGATAATCTAATAGGCTTTCCTTTGTAGGTTACCGTCTTCTTTTCCCTGGCTGCCTTGAGGATTTTTTCTTTGTCATTGATTTTTGACAGCTTCAATACAGTGTGCCTCACACTTCAATACAGTGTGAGAAGGCCTGTTCGGATTGAGGTAATTAGATGTTCTATTTGCTTCTTGCATTCGAAGTTCTGTCCACAAGTTTGAGAAGTTCTCGTCAACAATTTGTTTCAATATATTCTCTATTCCCTTCTCTCTTTCTTTTCTTTCTGGTATGCCCATTATTCTTGAATTGTTCTTTTTGATGGAGTCAGAATGTTGTTGTAGAGTTCTTGTATTTCTTTTAAGTATCAAGTCTCTTTCTTCTTCCATCCTTGTCATTTCCAGGTTTCTATCTTCGATGTCACTGATTCTTTCCTCCATCTGGTCACCTCTACTACCTAAGCTGGCTATTTCATTCTTAATTTTTTCTATTGAGTTCTTAATCTCCAGAAATTCTATTTGGTTCTTCTTTAAAATTTCAATCTCTTTCGTCAAATGCTCAGGTTGTTCTCTGATTGTGTTTCTTAGTTCATTAAACTGCCTTTCTGTGTTTTCTTGCATCTCGTTGAGTTATTTTAGAACTGCAATCTTGAATTCTCTGTCATTTAAGTCACATATTTTCATATCTTGAAGTTCCTTTCTGGACACTTTTCACTTTCTTTCTGAGCTGTCTTGTTGCCTTGGTTATTCATGGCAATTACTGATTCATTATTTCTCTTCCTAGACATCTACAGGAGTGACTTCTGCAAAGGGTGATAGGAAGAGGTCTTTCTTTTGTTTTCCAGTACTTGTTGGTAGAATTTTTTATTTTCTCTCCGATTGCAGCCTGTTTTTCTCTCTCACACAGTAGTGCTATGTTTTCTCTGCACTATTCCAGCTTCTCACACAATGGGGGGATTCCCTGGGAGACAGGATTCTCCTCTGTTAATAGTTCGCCTGGGTCACAGGGCGCAGTGTCGGTGTGGGTATGCAGAGAGCTTTTGAAGTTCCAAAGCTCTTCCTGCACCAGATTCAGAGCCCGTATGTTTCAGCAGTTCTGTTTACTCCTGCAGGGATCCGCCCAGATAGGTGGGGCCAGGGACGGGGTGAGTTGTGAGAGATGGCCCAGAACAATGGCAGCAACCACCACCATAGCTGGTCCTGCTTCCACAGCTCTCTCCCCTTTGCCGGAACTAGTTGGGCTGTGAATCTGTGTCTGCGGTCCACAGTTCTCAGAACAGCAAATATTATGTTCTTTTGATCTGACTCTGCTACTGATCTGCTTTTAGCACCGAACAGGTGGTGGCGGGGCGAGCTCTGGGAGGGTAGGGAGGGGGAGGCCAGTCTCAGTGCCTAAGGCTTCCATTCTCTGCTCAGCAGTGAGAGCTTAAACCACTGTTTTCAGCCTTCTTCCCTCAGTCTTTTTTCGGAGGTCTCTGCCGTGAGCGTTGGGTTTAGCCGTGTTATATGCTGTCCCCTCAGCCCTGTGGGCCATAAACGGAGCCCTAGCAGTCCAAGTTCTTCCCTCTCCCACAGCTGTGATAGTTCCAGGATGCAGCGAGCTCGGAGCACTGACCTAAGTCTGCGTCCTGCGCCTGTGCATCTGTGTCTCTGCACTTCTCCCTTCTCTCCTCCCCCTCCCTCCCACCCTCCCACCCCACCCCCTTACCCCCCCCTCTCCCCCGCACGATTCGCCCACCTTTAGGTGAATTTAGTAGTGGTCCTCTTCGTCTTGCCGGTCTGCTGTGCAGGGAGTCCTTTGTGGAGTTATAGTTGTTCGATTAGTTGTAAATTCCAGGGAAGATTTATAGAGGCTCACCTTACGCCGCCATTTTGATGACATCTATCTAAAATTTGAAATTTATTCGTTAAATTATTTGACAAATATATATTGAGCATCAAAAAGTGCCAACGCTTATATTAGCTTCTGAGAACAGAAATCTGCCTCATGAAATCTAGAGGGAAGGCACAAACAAATGTAAAATTACAGTGTTGATAAGAACTATATAGGAAAGGTTTATGGTGCTATGAAATTGTATAGTAAGAAGATTTGGCTTAATCAAGGAAGGGAAAGTTTCCCTGAAGAATTGTTGATTCTGTTGAAACTGATATCTGTACTATTTGCTTCAATAACACTTTTGTATATATTTAAAGGTATGTTATCTTTTAAATTTTTAATTTGAGAAGGTAGCATAATGAAATTTTTATGCCTCAGTATATATATATTTTTAATTGGTAGAATCTTAAGAAGATTCAAGAAATGGAAAAGAGCGATGAATCTAACACAGACCTGGAGGAGCTGAAAAACGCTGACTGGGTAAGATAGTTGGATATTCTCTTTGTTCTGTTTAGTTTTGAAGAAGTAGTCAATGTTTTTTACGTGCTGCTTGTTAAGGACTGTAGTATGAATTGATATTGTATGAATTTGAATACCTAGTCTTACATTTGAGGATATATCTGTTTTCAGTTTTTAAAAACTATCTGATTTTATTAGAATCACCCCAATGTTTCTGAGAATTGCAGTGAATTTTAAAATATTGAGCTTTCTGATTATATTAATACATTAGCATACTCTTTCTTGTATGTAAGTCAAAGTTTTAAGCTCTGTTTCAGGATAACCTGTGAAACTATAGTGTAGTACATTAATTTATTTAATAAATAGTTACTGGATTAGGGTCCTGGGGATGCAGAATGAATAATATGGGGTCTGTGCCTTCATAAAACAGAAGACAGATTTCTAGAATAGATCATTGCGGTTTATTAATGTGGCACACTTAATTATCTGTTATTCCAGCGTGGTCCTAGATCTCTGAATCCCTGCCCTCATATGTCACTTAGAGTCAGGCAGGCATGATGACCTTGGGGATAGGAAAGTGAATGTCATGGAGTTAGATTGAGATATGTCCAGGTGTCATTGGGAAGGAACATTTTAGGATTCTGACTTTTCAGATTAAGGATACTAGATAAATAATGATATCATTAATTGAGGGAGCAGGAAAAGATGCACATTTGGGGGATATAAGTGACTTGCTTTTGAGTATATGAGATTTTAATTGTTTGCCGTATTCTTTTCTAACAGCTTTATTAAGGTATAGTCAACATACATGATATATTTATCATGTATATTTAACAGCATATTTAAAAAGTACAATTTGATACATTTTGACATATGCATATGCATATATACCCATGAAACCATCAATACAATCAAAATAATGATCCTATCCATCATCCCCCAATATTTCCTGATACTCCTTTGTAATCCTACTTCCTGCCTCCCTCCTCCCCAGTTTCTAGGCAACAAGTGATCTGCTTTGTGTCACTATCGATTAGTTTGCATTTTCTAGAATTTTGTATAAATGTAATTGAACAGTATGTACTGTTTTTTGTTTGGTTTCTTTCATTCAGCACAGTTCTTTTGAGATTTCATCCATACTGTTGCCTATATCAATAGTTTGGTTTTTTTTATTGGTGAGTAGTATTCTCCTGTATAGACATACCACAATTTTGTTTATCCATTCTTCTTTTTATGATCATTTGGGTATTTCCTGTTTACAGTAGTCTTAATTTATTGAGGATATCTTTACTGAAATATTTGCAATGATATTAATCTAGAACATTAAAGAGTGAGGTTAAAATACGAGTATCCTATATTGTCTTTTAAGCTAGTATTATTTGTCATTCTGGAATAATATTGATTGTCAAGTTTTCTTTGTATAGGAGAATACCCTGGTAGTGTTGCTCTAGGTATATTTCATCTTGGCTAATAAATTTTTAAATTTGTTTTACTAGATATTGAAGCCAAATACATAACAGCGAGTGTTCAGAAGTTAGCAAACAGCTAGTATAAACTTGAACTAAAATTTTAATTTATTGCCTTAAGACAACCTCATTTAACCAGGCAACCACATTTGCCCAGATCACCAGTTTCTTTCTCATAAGACCATTAAAATGAATTACCTAGGAAGATAAGAATGAATGAGGAAAGAGTGAGGAACAGAATGAGGAAGAATCAGAATATCTCTAATGTCAGAATCTAAACATCTCAGAATATCATCCCTAATAGTATAAGGGGTAAATGACGACTCTCTGGAAATATGTACAGTGATAGTTGTGCATTATTTTATGTAATAACTGTGACTTTAATTTCTGAAAAGTCATATATAAAATTTTTGCCAAACAATAATACATAAAGAATTGGCTATAAAAAACCAAGTCTGTTTGAATCCTTTCATAAATTATAGCAAAAGCTATGTGAGTAATCATCCTCTAACTATCTGTTTTGACAATTCAAAGTTTCATATTTCAGGTTTTCTTAAAGCCTGAGGAGGTCGAGAGAAGAGACAATATTGAAAGATGAGATGATATTTGAACTGGATCTTAAAAGAATGAGTAAGAAAAATAGAGAACTTGGGACAAGTACATTCCCAAGAGAGAAAGCTAAATATTTTAGGGATACATTAGAATGTCTTTGATGGCATAATCTAAGACTCTATATTAAAAAGTGAGTATTTTAGAAGATGTTCTAATTGATATACCACAATATTAAGTACCTCAAATTCTTTTTGGAATAAGAAATGGTATATACATATATTTTTTAAATCACAAATTGTTTTTGAGAAATATAATCAGAGTCATACAGGTTAGACAATTCTTATAAAATACATCACTTGATTTTTAATAAATATATTTAAGTACGTATCTATTTGAGCCACTTATTAATTTTAACTACAATATTTCAGTTAAATATCATATTGATTTACTTTTTACTGACTATGACACCTTAGCTTATAGGCAGGAAAACAAAAGGGTTAAAGTATAATAATAATATACATATTTAATATGTTTTATATTATTATAAGTACTTCATTTATATCTCATTCTGTTAAAGTGTAGACAAGGCAGCTTGCTATTATTTGTAGATAAGAAAACTGATATTAAGTAATTTGTGTAATGATAGTAATAACATAAAAATTGTTGTTTTAAGCATTTTCTATGTACAGAACACTATACATCAACTCTGATCCTCTCAACAGGTTACAAAGTACAATTTTCTTTTATTGATGAGGAAGCTAGGGTTGAGAAAGGTGAAGTAATTTGATGGATGGCATATAGATAGTAGGTGGTTGTATCAATTAGCTATGATCACAATAATCCTGTGTAACCAAACAGTATAAAATCACTGTGGCATAAGGCGGTAACATTTATTTAGCTCATGAGTCTGCAGATCAGTTGTAGTAGCTCCGCTCTGTGTGTGTCTCATCCTTCTCCTGGGTGATCATGCCAGTGGGCCCCATACCTACCCGGGCATGATGTTTTCATGGTGATAATGGAAGCACAAGTAATAAGCCCATCGTGCATTTGCTTTTGAAGCCTTTGGTCACATCATACCCACTGCTATTCCAGTGGCCAAGAAAATCATTTAACCAAACCCAGAGTGAAGGTGTGAGAAATATAGTCTTCCTCTTTAGTGAGCAAAGCCACATAATGGAATATAGACATAAGGAAGCCTGAAGAACTAAGGCCATTAATGCCTATCGCAATGGATGAGTTAGGACTTATACCCAGGTGTCTCAGCAGTTAGAGCTTGTGGATTCTCTCCTAGCTTTCTACCCACTTTTTATTATCCTAAAATCTAATTTTTAAAGTCATTTTTGTTTTGTTTAGTCAGTGTTTTGTAATCCAAGCTCTTCATTTTTTTCTGTATAACTATAGCTGTTTAGAGTAAACTAGTAAATTCACTCATTGATGTCTCTCCATTGTTGGTTCTTTCAGGCTCGATTCTGGGTACAGGTGATGAGGGATTTGCGGAACGGAGTAAAACTTAAGAAGGTCCAAGAGCGGCAGTACAACCCTTTGCCCATTGAATATCAGCTCACCCCCTATGAGATGCTAATGGATGACATTAGATCCAAAAGATACACTTTGCGAAAAGTGATGGTAAGTAACAAATACTTTAAAAATTGCTTATTCTCATAAAACTAATACATGGTCATTATAGGAAATTTGGAAGATACAAAAGCTCAAAGAAAAAAAATTATAAATGTGTAATTCCATAACCCAGAGAGAAATTTTGCTATTAGGTTGGTGCAAAAGTAATTGCGGTTTAAAAGATTGAAAATAATTGCAAAAACCGCAATTACTTTTGCACCAACGTAATAACATGCTGGTGTATAACCTTTAATCGCTTTTTATACATTTTATTTGGACAATATGGGTTAATATTGGATACTTTTGTACTGTTGTTTTTATTCAACATGTTATGAACATTTTCTCATGTCATTATATATTCAACATCATCATTTCTAAATGACTACATCTTTTCTAGCTTATGGCTGGCTGTACCAGAGTTTATTAAACTAATCAACTTGTATCTAGTTATAAGCACCCTGTTTTGTGTATCCTTGTATATAAATCTTTTTTAATAGCTACAGTTAAGTCCTTGAATTAAGTTCATAAAAGTAGAATCCTGATAGCTCTACCTTTGAAATAGGTCCTGAATCTGACTACTTTTCACCATCTCTCCTTCAGATGCCCTTTTTCCAAACCATCATCATCACTCATTCAGACTATTATCTCTCATTCACTCTAAGTGGTCTTCCTATTTTCACTCTTGCTCCTTTTCTGGCTGTTTTCCCCACAACAGCCAAAGTACACCTCTTAAAGTAAAATGTGATGACGTTATTTCCCTGCTCTGGACCTTCCACTGCTCTTTATCACACAGAATAAACTCTATGTCCTTCAACTAACCTGCACAACCCTACAAAAGACTGTTTTCTGCCACTGTCTTAAAAGTGCCTCACAGTCTCCTGCAGCCGAGCCTTTGTTATCCCCTCTCTGAGGAGCTCTCTTTTCCCACACAACCAAATGACTTGCCTCTTTACTTTTCAAGTGTCTGCCAAGTGTCCCTCCATTAGAAAAGTCTTTACCCACGTGCTTCAAAAGCTCACGTTACCATGTATTTTTAGATTTATTGTCTCTCTTTCCCTTACAAATATAAGGACTTATTCTTTCACTGTTATATTCTCCCTGACTGGAACATGTGCCTAACCCACAGCTAGATGCGCAATAAATAGGCGTTGAATAAATTATATCCACATTGTTTTTAAACACACAAGGGAAATTAGGAGAGATTTTTTTTTTTTAATTTTACTGTGGAATATTGGGGAACAGTGTGTTTCTCCAGGGCCCATCAGCTCCAAGTCGTTGTCCTTCAATCTACTTGTGGAGGGCGCAGCTCAGCTCCAAGTCCAGTCGCCATTTTCAATCTTTACATAGTTGCAGGGGGCGCAGCCCACCATTCCCATGCAGGAATTGAACTGGCAACCTTGTTGTTAAATGCTCACGCTCTAACCAACTGAGCCATCTGGCCACCCCCTGGAAGCTTAGCGGCAGCTCATTCTGTTCAGTCTAGCTGTGGAGGGCACAGCTCACTAGCCCATGTGGGAATCGAACTGGCAACCCCATTGTTCAGAGGTCACGCTCTAACCAACTGAGCCTTCCGGATGCCCCCATATCCACATTTTAAAGAAAGTTTAATTGGAGTTATTTTCTGTAGAAGACTCTTATAAAACATTACTTGGTTTTATACTAAATATACTTAGATAGCTGTTTGAGCTGCATGTTAATTTTAATAAGCTACAATATTTCACAAAATACTATGTTGATTTACTTTTCAGTAAATCTGATTTACTTTACAGATGAGGAAACAAGTTTAGAGACACACAGTAACTCCCTAAGTTCAGATAACTAGTTATAAGTCAAAGCACAGTTTTCATTCTCATTCTAACTCCAAAACCTATGCTTTGTGCTGCACATATATAGCCAAATTGCCTTCCAGATATATTGTGATGATTACTATTTACAACAGAATAGTTTTGTCCATTTCTTCACACCATTGATCAAAGTGGGTATCTTTTGGAGTTGATCAATTTGAGTGGGAAAAAAATACTCTTTCATTTGTACAATCTATATTTCTTTATTTAAAGTGACTTTAAACATTTAAAAATATATACCAGTTGATTGTATTTCTAAATTTTATCTTGATAAATATTTACTAAGCACTTTTCATGTGCCAGGCACTATCCTAGACTCTGGGAAAAGAGCATAATATAGTCCTTATTCTCACAAAGCTTATAGTATGGTGGGAGACACTACATAAGCATTTACAATACAATGTGACAAGGTAAGTGGAAGGTGTCATGTACCAGAAATATGTTCAAAGGCCAAGGAATTATGGGATTTGACACAAGAAAACCACAACAACAGAATTTGTCATAATTTGAGTATAGAATGCCATGTAGGAAATTGTGAGGGGTAGAGTTGGCAGCTTATGTACTAGAATGGCTCAGGGACAGTGCAGAGGATGAGACGAGAGAACAACTTGGGATAGAACTTGAGGAACCATAGTATTTAAGAGATGAGGACAGAGGAAGTGGGTAAAATAAAGAATTTAAAGGTGTAGCCAGAGAGAAAGAAACAAACATCAGAAGTGGGGTCATAGCTGCAAATGGGAGGCAGTGTTTCAGGAAAGTGGAATGCTGTTCAAAAATCAGATAAATACTGTGAAATTTTTAACAGATTTACCAACATGAAAATGATTTGTTGCTTGTATTAAGTAAAGGAATAGAAACCAGATTCTATAGGGTGGGAGGTGAGGAAATGGAGACAGTCTGAGTATATGTGCCTCTTTTAAGACGTTTGTAAAGGATATCACAGGGTAGCATCTGGAGGTGCAAATGGGGTTGAAAAAAGTTGCCTTTTTTTTTTTTTTGTAATATGACTTATTTAGGAAAGAATGTAGGGAAGGAGAAAGTAGAGAAATAGAAGCTGGGAGTGGAGTTCGGTGGGTTGCAGAGCCTTAAAGAAGGCGAGATGGGAGAGACGGAAGGAAGAGGAGTGTCAGCTTTGTCACCTCCTCGTCTCCTGGGCATCTCTGCCAGGATTTCTCAAACCAAAAACATCCAAGATTGGTCTCAGTATTCTGTGTACCAGAGTTTGCTCCTGTTTCTGTGTTCATATAAGATCATCATTCTTCAACTCATCTAGGCTAAAATCTTTTAGTATCAGTTTGAGATCTTTGCTTTCTTGCTATCTTTTTAAATGACTTTTAGTCAGTCAAATTCTTTACATTAAATAAAATCATTTACTTCATACTTTTTTTGAAAATAGATTTTTTCCTGATTATAAAATTATCACAATTAAAAAAACTTTGATACAAATACAAAAAAAATATAAAGTAGAAATCTTCTGTAATCACAACACAGAGATGACCACTGTCGACACCTTTTTCTGTAGATATACACACACTTTGTTTTCCTCTCTTTTTCTCTTGTCTCTTATATCCAGTTATTTATTAGATATTCTTAATTCTTTCTATAATATATTCTGCATCCCCTTCTTGCCTCTATTCCAGTCTCCTTCCAAACCTCCCAGTATTTTACACTGCTGTTAGACTAATCCTTTGGGGCCAACCCTTGATAGTATTGTTCTATTTCTTGGAAACATTCCATGTCTTTACATTGTCAAATAGTCACCCTAAATGTGTGTGTGTGTGTGTGTGTGTATGTGTGTGTGTGTGTGTGTAGTTCTATGAAGTTTTATCATGTGTGTAGATTCATGTAACTATCATCACAAGATACAGAACTGTTCCATCACCACAAGGTTCCTGTGTGCATTCCCTTTCTAGTTGCATCTTTCCCTCTTCTCTCACCATGCCTAACCACTGGTCTGTTATCCATTTCCTTAATTTTGTTATTTGAGTGACATTATATAAATGAAATTGTATAGAATATAACCTTTTGAGATTGGCTGTTTCCACTCAGCACTCATTCCTTGAGATCCATCCAAGCTGTTGTGTGTTTCAATCATTCAGTCTTATTGTTGAGCAGTATTCCATGGTATAGATATACCACGGTTTCCAAATGGATTGTTTCCGATTTGGGGCTATTATGAAGAGAGATGCTATGAATATTTGTGTACGGGTTTTTGTATAGACATAAGTTTTTGTTTTTCTGGGATAAATATCCATGTTGTAAATTTGGGGCCATATTGTAAGTGCATGTTTAATTTTCTTAAGAAAAACCTGCCAGACAGTTTCCTGAGTGGCTATATCACCTTTATTTTACAAAGATTTATTTTAATTTTATTTACTAAGACTTCTCATTTGAGGTTTTGTGCCAGGTACTGGTGATATAAAGACGATGTGTGGTCCTATTCTCACAATATTGTTAGGAAGACCAATATATAATGAGTGAAAGCGTGGGTGTAAGATATATAGAAGGAACAGTTAACTCTTTCTGGACATGTTAAAGGAGGCTCCAATGAAAAGTTATTTTGGGGTTGGAATTTGAAGAATGAATATTTGACCAAATGAACATTGGGTGTCACCATTAAGGGACATCAAGTATTCAAAAGATCACACAGTCATACAAGTAGAAAAGACTGGAAAATATATTTAGGTTCAGATGATGAGCAAGAGGCAGCCATGTTATTCTTGAAAAGAGGGCTGGGTTCTTTTCACTGAACCTTTAGAAACTGAATATAAGGGGCATATGCCCCATGTCTGGCAGTGTTCTGCATATGCTCTGTGGAAGGTGATGTGTGACTGCTGACCCCATTTTTTTCATAGCCATCTGCACCCTTTGGGAGGCTGACTCATCACAGCTGAGCATTTGCACTGCTGTGGAAACAGAGTGGAGCTTATAGCTTAGCCGACAAATCAAATGCCGTAAAAACACACTGAGAAA
This sequence comes from Rhinolophus ferrumequinum, assembly GCF_004115265.2. Classification (NCBI taxonomy): domain Eukaryota; kingdom Metazoa; phylum Chordata; class Mammalia; order Chiroptera; family Rhinolophidae; genus Rhinolophus; species Rhinolophus ferrumequinum. The sequence goes on from NC_046302.1 coordinate 5,733,066, forward strand.
AGCTTTTGAGGGACATCACTGCCTCGTGAAGGTAGATCTCCAATTTACTCATATAGGCAGTAACAAGGAGCATTCTACATGCAGGAGATAAAGTGGTTGGAACAGTAAGGGTACGCTTTAGAGTGATAAGAGCCCATCAGAAATTTTATATCCTTCAGCCTAGTCTTCAGTGACTAACAAATGATAATCATGCATATACCCAGATACAATAAGTCATGCTTTTGCATATATTTTCCACAAAACATATTTGTCTTTTTGCTGTTTACATGCTCATTTTAGAAAAAAAAATTTAATAGAAGCAAAATGTTCCTGAAAATCGTCCACATAGACCATTCAACATCTTAATGAAAGACTCCTTCCAAACTCTTCCCTTTTCATAGATACATAGATAAATTATTATACACAGAGAATCATATTATACATACTGTTTTGTAGCCCTTTTACTCTCTAATTACCTGTGAAGAAAGAGTATAGATGGTCTCTCTTTTAAATGGCTTCAGTGTTTCCTCGTATACCTCTACTGTGACTTATTTGCCCAAGCCTCTATTAATAAACATTTAAACTGTTTCTAGTTTTCATTGTTTTAATCAGTATTGTGATGAATATCCTCATACAAACATCTCATCCGAGTTATCTCCTTGGTTTAAATTCCTATTGGTGAGATGGATAGATCAAAGACTATGCACATTTTAAATTTTAATACATGTTGCCAAATTTCTGTCTACAAGGATTATACCAATTTACACTTTAGCCAATAATAGTTTAATTCCTTTTGGCAAAGGCAATTCCTTTTGCCAATACTGGGCAATGTTATCTTTTTGAAAAATTTCTACCTATTAAAACTTTATCGTCTCTGACTGAGTGAGCACTCAACATGAATCTCAGGTGGTTTTCCTGCTTATCCAGAATGAATTATCCAAAAATTCTTATTGCTGATTAAAATAAGCAACTGTTGCTGTTTCTTAATAGGTCATTCGCATTTCCGTTGGATCTATCACAAATGTTTTTCCCTGTCACCCGAGGGTGACATTTGTTCATCAGAGAAAATAATTGTGCTAAATAGTAGTCAGACTTATCTGATGTGACGAATTACTTAGGATACATTCCTCTTGAAGATACTGATTTAACAGGCCTCCCTTATCATGTCCAGGGGTCTAGGAATTCATATGTTATCAAAGCAACCTAAGTGAGGCTCAAGATCTTGTATTTGGGAAATAATGGTATGTGATAGAATGACAAATAATCGCATGCAAGTTGGAAAGTATTTACAAGCATAAAGAATTATTTTTCTCAACGTGTATTGGAAGGCCTCGCCAGAGCAATTAGGCAAGAAAAAGAAATTAAAAGGCATCCAAATTGGGAATGAAGAAGTTATATTGTCACTTTTTGCACATGACATGATGCTATATATAGAAAACCCTAAGACTCCGCCAAAAAGCTTTTAGAAACAATTAATGAATATAGTAAAGTTGCCAGCTACAAAATCAACGTACAAAAATCCATTGTATTCCTATACACTAACAATGAAATCTCAGAAAAAGAAATAAAAACTAAAACAAAAAACAATTCCTTTTGCAATTGCAACAAAAAGAATAAAATACCTAGGAATAAACTGAACAAAGGATGTGAAGGACCTGTACACTGAAAACTATAAGACATTTTTAAAAGAAATTGAAGAAGACACAAAGAAATGGAAAGACGTTCTGTGTTCATGGATTGGAAGAATCAACATAGTTAAAATGGCCATATTACCAAAAGCAATATACAGATTTAATGGAATCTCTATCAAAATCCCAATGGTAGTTTTTAAAGAAATAGAGCAAAAAATTGTCAGATTTGTATGGAACCACAAAAGACCCCGAATAGCCAAAGCAATCCTAAGAAAAAAACAACAAGGCTGGAGGTATCACACTCCCTGACTTCACCTGGTACTGCAGAGCAACAATAATCAAAACAGCATGGTATTGGCACAAAGACAGACACACAGACCAATGGAATAGAATAAATATGGACAGATAATTTTCGACAAAGGAGCCAAAAACATACAATGGAGAAAAGAAAGCCTCTTCAATAAATGGTGCTGGGAGAATTGGAAAGCCGTGTGCAAAAAAATGAAACTAGACTGCTATCTGTCGACATGTACCAAAATTAACTCAAAAATGGATCAAAGACCTAAACATAAGACCTGAAACAATAAACTGCATAGAAGAAAACATAGGTACTAAACTTATGGACCTTGGGTTCAAAGAGGATTTTATGAATTTGATCAAAGGCAAGGGAAGTAAAAGCTAAAATAAAGATGAATGGGACTATATCAAACTAAAAAGCTTCTGCATAGCAAAAGAAACCATCAACAAAACAAAGAGGCAACCAACCAAAGGGGAGAAGATATTTGCAAACAACACCTCTGATAAGGGACTGATAGCCAAAATATATAAGGAACTCATACAATCCAACAACAAAGAAACCAAACAATCCAATTAAAAAATGGGCAGAGGACCTGAAGAGACAGTAGTCCAAAGAAGACATACAGATGGCCAATAGACATATGGAAAGATGCTCAACATCACTAATCAGAGAAATGCAAATAAAAACCACAATGAGATATCACCTCACCCCAGTCAGAATGGCTATCATCAACAAGACAAATAGTAACAAGTGTTGGAGAGGCTGTGGAGAAAAAGGAACCCTCATCCACTGTTGGTGGGAATGCAGACTGGTGCAGCCGTTATGGAAGGCAGTGTGGAGGTTCCTCTACAAAATTAAGAATAGAATTACCATATGACCCAGCAATCTCTCTCCTGGGTATCTATCCCAAAAGTCTGAAAACATTTATCTGTAAAGATATATGTGCTGCAATGTTTATTGTAGCTTTATTTACAGTTGGTTGCCAAGACATGGAAACAACCAAAGTGTCCTTCGATAGATGACTGGATAAAGAAGTTGTGGTATATATACACAATGGAATACTATTCTGCCATAAGAAAAGATGAAATAGTGCCATTTGCAACAACATAGACGGATCTTGAGATTATTATGCTAAGCAAAATGAGTCACATAGAAAAAGTTGAAAACCATATGATTTCACTGATACGTGGGATGTAAAACTGAAAGCAAAAAAGGAGCAAGACAAACAAATGAAGAAACAAAAACTCATAGACACATACACAATAGTTTAGTGTCTCAGAGGTTAAGGGGGGAGGCAGGTGTTAGATGAGGGTAAATGGGGTCAAATATATGGTGATGGAGGGAGAACTGACTCTGAGTGAACACACAGTGTGATATATAGATGATGCATTACAGAATTGTACACTTGAAACCTATGTAATTTTATTAACCATTGTCACCCCAATAAATTTTAATTGAAATGAAAAAAGAATTATTTTTCTCCTGTGGTAAATGAAAGGCTTTTAAAATAAGACTATGGTTTTTTTCTTCTTATTTTTTATTGAGGAAAAATTGATAAAAATTGCCAATTTTAAAGTATACAGTTCAGTGGCATTTAGTATATTCACAAAGTTGTGCCAGTTCCATCTCTAGTTCTAAAATACAGTGGTACCTCAGTTTTTGAACGTAATCCATTCTGGAAGACCGTTCGAGTTCTGAAACGTTGGAAAACAGCCAACAGCTAGGCCTCAGGATCTTGCACTCAGTGGAAGCCGCGTGACATGTTCGACTTCCAAGGCGTGCTCAAAAACCGAAGCATTTACTTCCCGGTTTACGGCGTTTATAAACCAAAATGTTCATCAACGGAGACGTTCAAAAACCGAGGTACTGCTATGTCTCATCACTGGAAAAGAAACCCTGTAACCATGAAGCAGTCACTCCCATGCTTCCCTCCCCACAGCCCCTGGCAACCACGTATCTGCTTTTTTTGTGTCAATAGCTTTACCTGTTCTGGATATTTCATATAAATTGAATCGTATAATATGTGACCTGTTGAGTCTGCCTTTTTTCACTTAGCATAATGTTTTTGAGGTTTATATATATTGTAGCTTATAGGAGTACTTCATTCCCTTTTCTGGTGGAATAATAGCCTGTTGTGTGGATACACCATATTTTGTTTATTCATTCATCACTTGATGGACATCTGGGTTCTTTTCACCTTTTCACTATTTATTATGAATACTGTGGCTATGAACAAGTGGGTACAAGTTTTTGTTTGAGTACTGTTTCCAGTTCTTTTGGGTATATACCTGGCAGTGGAATAGTTGGATCATATGGTAATTCTATGTTTAATTTATAGGGAAACCACCAAATTGCTTTCCACTGTGTTTACACCATTTTATAGTCCCATCAGCAATGTATGAGAGTTTCAGATTCTTCATATCCTTATCAACACTTGTTATTGTCCATTTTTGTTTTTAATTATACTTACCATAGTGAGTGTGAGGTGAAATCTCATTGTGGTTTTGATTTGTATTTCCTTAATGGCTAATAATGTTATATAAGTTTTCATGTGCTTGTGGGCCATTTTTACAGTGGTACCTCTGTTTTCTAACGTCTCCGTTGACGAACATTTTGGTTTACGAACACCGTAAATTTTATGGATCTATGGTATCCGTAGATAGTAAAATCCATGCTAAATTTGCAGTTTTAGGGGTTGATTTTAAAGGTCTGGAATGGATTAATCCATTTTTGCATCACTTTCTATGGGGAAACTGTGGCTCGGTTTTCGAACATTTTAGAACTCAAACGGTCTTCCGGAACAGATTACGTTTGAAAACCAAGGTATCCACTGTATAACTTCTTTGGAGTAATGTTGCTTCATGCCCTTTTTAAAATGGTGTTTGTATTTTTGCTGTTGAGTTCTTTATATATTCTGGATACTAGACCCTTCACAGATACATGATTTGCAAAGATTTTCTCCCATTCTGTAGATTGTGTTTTCACTGTCTTGATAGTGTCCTCTGATGCACAAAAGACTTTTTGCTGAAGTCTAGTTTATCTGTTCTTTTCTCTGTTGCTTATGCTTTTAGTGTCATATCTTTAAAAAATTCATTGCCAAATTGAGGTCATGAAAATTTACCTCTATGTTTTCATTTAAGATTTTTATACTTTTAGCTCTTGTGTTTAGGTCTTTGATCTCTTTCGAGTTAATTTTTGTATGTGGTGTGAGGTAAACATCAAATATGGTTATTTTGTATGTTGATGTCCAGTTGTCCCAGCACCTTTTGTGGAAGAAACTATTCTTTCCCCCTTTTAATGGAGCCCTTGTTGTAAATCAGTTGAATGTATGAATTTATTTCTGAACTCTGAATTCTGTCTTATTGACCTAGAATGTCAGTCTTTGTCCCACACTGTTTTGATTGCTATAGCTTTGTGATAAGTTTTGAAACCAGGAAGTGTGTGTGAGTCCTCCAACTTTGTTTTTCGTTTTCAGGATTGTTTTGTCTATTTGGGGTTTGTTGAGGTTCCATGTGAATTTTAGGATGATTTTTAAAAATTTATTTTTGCATTGGGATTTTGACAGAGATTTTATTGAATACTATATAGAAAACATTAGGTTGTATTGTGATCTCAATATTATGTCTTCTAATCCATAAACATGAGTTGACTTTTCATTTATTTAGGTTTTCTTTTATTTTATTCAGCAATGTTTTGTAGTTTCCAATGTACAAGCCTTGCACTTTATTGGTTAAAATTATTCCTAAGTATTTTATTATTTTTCATATTATTGTGAGTGGTATTGTTCTCAAATTATTTTCCAGATTTTTCATTGCTAATGTGTAGAAATACAACTAATTTTTGTGTGTTGCTCTTGTATCCTACAACTTTGCTGAGTTTATTAGCTGTAAGTTTTCTTGGTAGGTTATTTAATTTTATATTTTTATGTATGTTTATATTACATATGTATATATTTATATTACATAGTTATATGTTCATGTCATCTGTGAAGACAGATACTTTAACTTCTTTCCAATCTACCTAGATGCCTTTTAATTACACTGGCTAGAACCTTCAGTTCATTGTTGAATAAAAGTGGTAAAAGCAGGTATCTGTGTTGTTGGATTCCTGATGCGAGAGGGAAAGCATTCAATCTTTCACCATTGAATATGATGTTAGCTATGGGTTTTTATAAATGAAAGGTTATTATGTTCAGGAAGTTTCCTGCCATTCCAAGTTTGTCCAGTGTTTTTATCATGAAAGCATGTTGGATTTTGTCAAATCCCTTCCCTACATCAATTAAGACACTCATGTGGGTTGTTTTGCTTCATTGTATTAATGTGTCATATTACCTTGAGTGATTTCTATATGTTGAACCACCCTTGCATTTACAGGGTAAATCTCACTTAGTCATGGCATTATAATATTCCTTTTAATATTCCTTTTAATATTCTGTTAAAGTCAGCTTACTAATATTTTGTTGTTGATATTTGCTTCTGTACTGAGAAGGGGTTTGGTCTACAGTTTTCTTGTGATGTCTTTGTCTGGTTTGGTATCAGGGTAATGCTGCCCTTATAGAATAAGTTAGGGAATTTTACCTCCTTTTCTAATTTTTGGAACAGTTTGTGAAAGATTGGGGTTAATTCTTTAAATATTTGAGTAGCATTCACCAGTGAAGTCTTCTGGTCCTGGGCTTTTCTTTGTTGGCAGATTTTTGATTTGCTGATTTAATCTCTTTTCCTGTTATAGGTCTATTCAGATTTTTTTCCTTCCTTCCTCCCTCCTTTCCTCCTCCCTCTTTGCCTTCCTACCTCCCTTCTTCCCTCCCTCCCTCTTTCTCTCCCTTGCTCCCTTCCTTTTTAGTTCATTTGGTAGTTTGTCTCTTTCTAGGAATTTGCCCATTTTATCTAGATTATTTTATTTGTCCATGTACAATTATCGTAGTATTTTCTTATAATGCTTTGTACTTTGTAAGATCTGTCGTTATGTCCGCACTTTGATTTTATCTCTGATATTTGTATTTCGAATCTTTTCTCTTTTGTTCTTGGTCAGTCTGGCTCAAGGCTTGTCAATTTTGTTCATCATTTCATTGAAACAACTTTCAGTTTTGCTAATTTTGGATCCTTAAGGTATAGAGTAAGTTACTGATTGAAGATCTTTTGAGATGTTTCTTTTTTTTTAATGAGGTGTTTGCACCTATTTTTTTGCTCTGAGTACTGTTCTTACTGCATGCCATGTTTTTTTATGTTGTTTTCATTTTCATTCATCTCAAAGTATTTTATTCCACTCATAATTTCTTCTTTGACCTGTTTATTAGGAGTGTGATTTTTAGATTCTACATATTTGTGATTATTTTTTCAGTTTTCCTTGTGATTGGAAAATATACTTTGTATGCAGTAACCCAAGACCTGTACCTCAGTGTAGATGGGCAGCGGCGGGTCGGAGATGGGCAGTGGCTGGCATTAGAAGTGTTCTTGCGCAGTAGTCGTGAGCCCAGAACTAGTGCAGGAGCTGAGACTGAACTGACTTAGTAGAAACCACCAACCACACCCTTTAGCTCCCTGGAACCCCACCGCACCCACCTAGAGTTGCATTGCCAAAGGTAGTCTCGGCGCCTGGATGGCCGTCCCCTTTCCACAGGTCATGGAGGTTTATTACAACAGTAGACAATCTGCAACAGCCCTGGAGATTTTCGTGATGGACAGTGACCGAAAAACTGCATTGTAGCCACTCAGGGGCAGCTCTTGGGAATTTGTGAGCCTTTGATGGTGGCTGGCTGCAGTGTTCTTAGGGCACTGTGCAAGCTGGTCACAGGTGTGGCACTGGCATAAGAATTGGATCTGCATTAACATAAAAACCACTGGTCATGTCTCATGACTCCCTTTAACTCCTCCCCACCCAACTAGTGCTGCATTGCTGAGAGCACTCTCAACACTGGGTCAACAAGCCTGATGCGCACACCTATGTGCTCTTTCAACATTGGGGCTTTATGGGCAGTTGGTAGGTGGCAATAGGCCATGGGGGCATTGGACATTTTGCTAAGCTGCCTCAGGCCCACTATTGATGGCAGCCAGCCTAAGTTCACAGTGAGGCCACGCCCACATACCTCCAGGTCCAGCACAGGCAGCAGCTAAACCACAATAACTTTGAGGCTCCTTCTAGGAAGCCATGGGCCGGTAACAGGGAAGGAAATTGCCTTGTGAGGGAGTCCCACTGAAGAGACACACACCCAGAAACAGACACCAGAGGCCAGCTTTGGACCACACAAGAGCACTACCTGGTCAGTTCCATGAGTGGAACACCCAAAGGGGAGTCTCAACGGGCACAAGAGCCTACCAGGGCAAAGCTTGCTATGAGGAGTCAGCCCCCACACAGCAGCTAGTACACTGTGGATGCAGCCAATCCTCACAGTCAGTGAGCCTGGGAGTCAGACCCACCTACTGACATGCCAAAAGCAATCAAGTTTCAACTACAACAGAAGAACACACACAACACACAAAGAGACACTCCTGGAACACACGCACAGGAGATTAGGGAGACTGCGATTGGACAACACAGGACATGTACTACATAAGGCCACCCAGCAAAGACTGAGAGACCTAGGAGATCCACCTTATACAAACACAGAAGGGTGACCAAAATAAGGAAACAAAAAAACATGTCCCAAATAAAAGAACACGAGAAACCTCCAGAAATGGAACTGAATGAAATGGAGGCAACCAACCTACCAGAGGCAGAGTTTAAAACACTGATTATAAGAATGTTGAAGGAACTTAGTAAGAGTTTCAAGAAAGAAATAGCAAAGATAAAGAAGGACATAGAAACCATAAAAAGAAACCAGTCAGAACTAAAGAATACAATAACTGAAATGAAGAATACACTAGAAGGAATCAACAGATTAGATGAAGCAGAGTATCAAATCAGCGATTTAGAAGACAAGGCAACAGCATATACCCAGTTGGAACAACAAAAAAGAAAATAATAAAACCAATAAAGATAGTTTAAGGGACCTGTGGGACACAACATCAAGTGTAACAACATTCACATTATAGGGGTACCAGAAGGAGAAGAGAGGGAGCAAGGGATCACGAACCTATTTGAAGAAATGACCAAAAACTTCCCCAACGTGGTGAAATAGACATACATGCCCAGAAAAGGCAACTCTCCCAAACAAGATGAACCCAAACAGGCCCACACCAAGACACAGTATAGTTAAAATGGCTGAGGTTAAAGACAGAGAATCCTAAAAAAAAGAAGAGAAAGACACCTAGTTACTCACAAAGGAGCTCCCATAAAACTATCAGCTGATTTCTCAACAGAAACTTTGCAGGCCAGAAGGGAGTGTCAAGAAATATTCAAAATGATGAAAAACAAGGACCTACAGCCAAGACTACTCTACCCAGCAAAGCTATCATTTAAAATTGAAGGAGAGGTAAAGACCTTCTCAACCAAGAAAAAGCTAAAGGAATTCATTACCACCGAGCCAATCTTACAAGAAATGTTAAAAAGACTTCTTTAAGCAGACGAAAGGACAAAACAAACAAACGAAGATAAAAATATGAATAATAAAATGGCAATAATTATGTACCTATCAATAATCACTTTAAATGTAAATAAATTAAATGCTCGATTCAAAAGACATAAGGTATGGGCGGCTGGTTGGCTCAGTTGGTTAGAGGGCTGTGCTCATAACACCAAGGTTGCCAGTTCGATTCCCACATGGGTCAGTGAGCTGCGCCCTCCACAACTAGATTGAAAACGACTTGACTTGGAGCCGAGCTGCACCCTCCACAACTAGGTTGAAAACGACTTGAATTGGAGCTGATGGGTCCTGGAAAAACTCACTGTTCCCCAATATTGCCCAATAAAAAGAAAAAAAAAATTTTTTAAAGACAAAGGTAGCTGAGTGGATAACAAAGCAAGACCCATGCATATGCTGTCTACAAGAGATTCACCTCAGATCGAAAGACACACACAGTTTGAAAGTAAAGGGATGGAAAAAGATCTTTAATGCAAATGAAAATGAGAAAAATGTTGGTATAGCAATACTTATATCCGAGAAGATAGACTTTAAAATGAACACAATAATAAGTGGCAAAGAAGGACATTACATAATAATAAAGGGATCAGTCTAATAAGAGGACATAACCCAAGTAAACATCTAGGCATGCAACATAGAAGGACCAAAATACATAAAACAAATATTGGCAGACATAAATGCAGAGAACAACACTAACACAATCATAATAGGGTACTTTAATTCCCCCCTGACACCAATGGACAGATCTTCCAGACTGAAAGTGAACATGGAAACAGTGGCCTTAAAGGACACATGACACAAGATGGATTTAATTGATATTTTTAGAGCATTTCACCCTAAAGCAGCAAAATAAACATTCTTTTCAAGTGCACATGAAACGTTTTCCAAGATGGACTACATATTAGGTCACAAAACAAATCTCAATAAATTTGAGAAGATTGAAATCATATCGGCATCTTCTCCGACCATAGTGGTTTGAAACTAGAAATGAGTTGGAAAAAAAAACCCAAAACACACAAACACATGGAGACTGAATAACATGTTACTACATAATGAATGGGTCAACAGTGAGCTCAAGGAAGAAATCAAAAGATACTTTGAGACAAATGAAAATGAAAACACAATGACCCAAAATCTATGGGACACATCAAAAGCAGTCCTAACGGGGAAATTCATAGCAATGCAGGCGTACCTCAAGAAACAAGAAAAATCTCAAATTCTCAAATCAACACTCTATTATACACCAAAGAGAACTGGAAAAAGGACATCAGAATGAACCCAAAGGGAGTACAAAGAAGGAAATAATAAAGATCAGAGTGGAAATATATGAAATAAAAACCAAAAAACAATACAAATGATCAATGAAACCAAGAGCTGTTTTGTTTGAAAAGATAAACAAAATTGACAAACTTTATCCAGACTCATCAAGAAAAAAAGAGAAAGGATCCAAATAAATAAAATCAGAAATGAAAGAGAACTGACCTCAGACACCACAGAAATACAAAAAAAAAAAAAAAAAAAAATTAAGAAAATATTATGAGCATCTATGTGCCAACAAATTAGACAATCTGAAAGAAATGTATAAATTCCTAGAAGCATATATTCTTCCAAGGCTGAATCAAGAAGAAACAGAAAATCTGAATAGATCGATTACCACCACGAAATTGAATCAATAATTAACAAGCTACCAACAAACAGAATTCTGGACCAGATGGTTCCACAAGTGAATTTTACCAAACATTCAAAAAAGAATTAACACCTATTCTCCTCAAACTATTCCAAAATATCCAGGAGGAGGGACAGCTTGCAAGATCATATTATGAAGCCACCTCATCCTGATCCGAAAACCGGACAAAGACATTATAAAAAATGAAAATTATTGGCTGATATCAGTAATGAATATAGATGCAACAAAGAAAAACTCAGCAAAGTGGGAATAGAGAAAACATATCTCTATTTTTTTTTAGAGATATTTTAAAAAATCTTTTAGAGATAAAAGATAAAAATCTTTTAGAGATAAAAAATTTTTTAGAGATATTTTATTATAAAATCATATATGATATTTATTTTTTATTTTTTATTTTATTTTTTATTTTATAAAATATTTATTTTATAAAAATATTTATTTTTTATTTTATATGTCTTTTATATAAAATCTTTTATATATATAAAAGATAAAAATCTTTTATATATATAAAGATAAAAATCTTTTAGAGATAAAAAATTTTTTAATTTTATAAAAATATTTATTTTATAAAAATATTTATTTTTTATTTTATATAAAAGTTATATAAAATCTTTTAGAGATAAAAAATTTTTTTATATATAAATATATATATAAATATAATATAAAAGATATATATAAAAGATAAAAATCTTTTAGAGATAAAAAATTTTTTAGAGATATTTTATTATAAAATGTCATATATGATATTTATTTTTTATTTTGTATTTTTTATTTTATTTTTTTATAAAAATATTTTATAAAAATATTTATTTTATAAAAATATTTATTTTATATTTTATATAAAAGTTTTATTTTAAATAAAAGTTTTTTATTTATATAAAAAAATTTTATTTTATTTTTTATTTTATAAAAATATTTATTTTATAAAAATATTTATTTTTTATTTTATATGTCTTATATAAAATTTTTTAGAGATAAAAAATTTTTTATATATAAATATATATAAATATAATATAAAAGATATATATAAAAGATAAAAATCTTTTAGAGATAAAAAATTTTTTAGAGATGTTTTATTATAAAATGTCATATATATTTATTTTTTATTTTGTATTTTTTATTTTATTTTTTTATAAAAATATTTTATAAAAATATTTATTTTATAAAAATATTTATTTTATAAAAATATTTATTTTATAAAAATATTTATTTTATAAAAATATTTATTTTTTATTTTATATAAAAGTCATATATGACAAACCCACAGGTGACATCATACTCAACAGGGAAAAGCTAAAAACATTCCCCTTAAGATCAGGACAAGAATGCCCACTTTCACCACTTCTATTCAACATAGTACTGGGAGTTCTAGTCACAACAATCAGACAAGAAAAAGAAAAAAAGGCATCCAATTTGTAAAGAAGGAAGTAAAACTGTCATTATTTGCAGATGACATGATACCATATATAGAGAACCCCAAAGATTCCACAAAAAACTCTTAGAACTAATAAATGAATTTAATAAAGTAGCAGGATACAAAATTAACATTCATAAATCGATTGCCTATTTATACACTATTAACAAACTATCAGAAATAGAATTTAAGGAAAAAAACCCATTTACAATTGCATCCAAAAAAAAAAATACTTAAAATAAATCTAACCAATGAAGTAAAAGACCTGTACTCAGAAAATTATAAGGCATTGAAGAAAAAAATTAAAGAAGATAAAAATAAGTGGAAACATATACCATGCTCATGGATAGGAAGAATTAATATAGTTAAAATGTCTGTATTACCCAAAGCAATATATAGATTCAGTGCAATCCCTACCAAAATACCAATGACATTTTTCACAGAACTAGGACAAATAATCCTAAAGTTTATATAGAACCATAGAATACACTAAGTAGCCACAGCAATCCTGAGAAAGAAGTACAAAGCAGGAGGTATGCCACCTCATATCCAATTATACTACAAGGCTATAGTAGTCAAAACAGCATGGTACTGGCATAAAAAGACACATAGATCAATGGAACAGAATAGCCCAGAAATAATCCATTTCTATAGGGTCATTTAATCTATGACAAAGGAAGCAAGAATTTACACTGGGGTAAACACAGTTTATTCAATAAATGGCACTGGGAAAATTGGACAGATGCATGCAAAAGAATGAAATTGGACCACCTTTTTATGCCATACCCAAGAATAAACTCAAAATTGATTAATGACTTAAATGTAAGACCCGAAACCTAAAACTCATGTAAGAAAATATAGGAATTAAATTCACAGATATTACCCTAGGGCAAGGGAAGCAAAAGAAAATATAAACAAATGGTACTACATCAAATTGAAAAGTTTTTTCACAGCATAGGAATCCATCAACAAAACAACAAGACATCCTACTGAATGGGAGAAGATATTTGCCAATGATACATCTGATAAGGGGTTAATATCCAAATTTTATAAAAACTCATACAACTCATCACCAAAAAAGCCAAACAACCCAGTTATAAAATGGGCAGAGGACATGAAGATACATTTCTCTAAATAGGGCATACAGATGGCCAATAAATATATGAAAAGATGCTTAATGTCACTGATCACCAGAGAAATGCAAATAAAAACCACAATGAGATACCACCTCTCTCCTTCCAGAATAGCTCTCATCAATAAATCAACAACCAATAAGTGTTGGTGAGGATGTGGAGAAAAGGGAACCCTCGTGCACTGTTGGTGGGATTGCAAATCGGTGCAGCCACTGTGGAAAACAGTATGAAGGTTCCTCAAAAAACTGAAAATAGAACTACGTTATGAATCAGCAATTCCACTCCTGGGTATTTATCCAAAGAAATCCAAAACACTAATTCGAAAAAATATATGCACCCCTATGTTTACTACAGTGCTATTCACAATAGCCAAGATATGGAAACAACCAAAATACTGACCAATAGACGATTGGATAAAGAAATTGTGGTACATTTATAGAATGGAGTATTAGTCTACCATAAAAAAGAATGAAATCTTACCATTTGCAACTACACAGATGGACCTATAGAACATTATGCTAAGTAAAATAATTCAGACTGAGAAAGACAAATACCATATGATCTCACTTATATATAGAATCTAAAGAACAGAATAAATGAACAAACAAAACAGAAATAGAGTCAGCGATACTGAGAAAAACTGATGAATAGTAGATGGGAGGGGACTTGGTTGGTGGAGGAGAAGGTGAAGGGATTAGAATGTACAAATTGGTAATCACAAAATAGTCACAGGTATGTGAAATCCAGTATGGGCAATGTAATCAGTAATGTTGTACATATTATGTTGGGTGCTGGACTTATCGGGGGATCACTTCATAGATTGTGTAGTTGCCTGACCTGTATAGCTGAAACAGATGTACAATAATATTGAATGTGAACTATATAATTAAATATATATAAATAGTCACAGATGTAAAGTACAGCATAGAGAATATACTCTGGTATTGCCATAGCTACATATGATGTCGGAGGGGTAGTAGACTTGGAGGCATTTTCACTTTGTGAGCGGTGTAATTGTCTAATCATTATGTTGTTTTGTACACCTGAAAATAAAGAAAAAATAAAATTTAAAAATAATAATAAAAGAAAAAATCACCATTGCTCCAAATGATCCAAACTGAGGAGAAAAGGGTAGATAATGGTGGCTTTTGATACGTAGTCCCTCACTTCCTATACTGCATGCCTAAATTTTAATGTAATTTTTTTAATAAAAAGATTAAATGAAATAAAGTAAATAATAAAATTGTCGTGATGGTTGAAAAATTCTGTGAATATAGTAAGGCCACAACTTTAAATGGGTAGATTGTATAGTATGTGAATTGTATCTCAACAAAGCTATCAAAAAATAAACAAAAATAATGTATTGATTCACAATAAAAAAGAAAAGATTGCATATTGTGGTGCTTTGGGGTAAAATGCTCTAACTATATCAATTAAATCCATCTGGTCTAGTGTGTCATTTAAGGCTGCTGTTTCCTTGTTGACTTTCTGTCTGGAAAATCTGTACATTATTGTCAGTGGGGTGTTAACATCCCCTACTATGATTGAGTAACTGTCAGTCTCTCCTTTTATATCTGTCAGTATTTGTTTCATATATTTAGGTGCTCCTATGTTGGGTGCATAGATGTTTACTAGCGTTATATTCTCTTGTTGGATTGATTCCTTTATCATTATGTAATGTCCTTCTTTGTCTCATTCTGGTCTTTGTTTTAAAATTTATTTTGTCAAGGTATTGCTTTCCCGGCTTTTTCTTCCATTTCCATTTGCATGAAATATGTTTTTCCATCCCTCGACTTTCAGCCTATGTGTGTCTTTTGATCTGAGGTGGGTCTCTTGTAGACAATAAATGCATGGGTCTTGTTTTCTCATCCATTCAGCTATACTACCGTGTTTCCCCGAAAATAAGACCTAGCCAGACAATCAGCTCTTATAGTAAAATAAAACCTGGTCTTATTTTACTATAGTATAAGATCAGGTCTTTAACAAAATATAATATAATATAACATAATATAATGTATAATATAAAATACTACAATATAATATAGTATATATAATATAAAATAAAATAAAATAAAATAATATAATATAATACCAGGTCTTATATTAATTTTTGCTCCAAAAAACACATTAGAGCTGATTGTCCAGCTGGGTGTTATTTTTGGGGAAACACGATTTGTGTTTTGATTGGAACATTTAATCCATTTACATTTGCAATAATTATTGATTCATAGTTGTCATTTTATTTTTCATATTTTTGATCATTTTTTGTTTGTCTGTTTCCCCCCTTCTTCTTAAAGAAGTTCTTTTAACATTTCTTGTGATGTTGGCTTGGTGGACATGAATTCCTTTATCTTATTCTTTTCTGGGAAGCTCTTTATCATGCCTTTAATTTTAAATGATAGCCTTGCTCAGTAAAGTAGTCTTGTTTGTGGGCACTTGCTTTTCATCACTGAATATTTCCTGCCACTCCCTTCTGTCCTGCAAAGTTTCTGTTGAGGAATCAGCTGATGGTCTTATGGGAGCTCCCTTGTAAGTAAGTAGTTTTCTTTGTTTTGTTGTTTTTAGGATTCTTTGTCTTTAACCTTTGCCATTTTAATTATGATGTGTCTTGCTGGCAGCCTCTTTGGGTTCACCTTGTTTGGGACTCTCTGTTTTCTGGGCTTGTATGTCTATTTCCTTCATCAGATTAGGGAAGTTTTTCATCATTATTTCTTCAAATATATTTTCAATTCCTTGCTCTCTATTCTTTTTCTGGTACCCCTATGATGCAAATGTTTATATGTTTGATGTTTTCCCAGAGGCCTGTTAAACTATCTTTGTTGGGGATTTTTTAGTTCATTTTTCTTTTTGTCGTTCCAGTTGGGTGTTTTATGATACCTTGTGTTGTAAATCCCGATTCGATCCTCTTCTTCACCTAATCTTATGACAAGTGTTTTAAATTCTGTCTCTGGTAGATTGGTTGCCTCCATTTCATTTAGCTCTTTTTGTGGATTTTTCTCCTGTTCTTTTATTTGGGACATGTTTCCGTGTTTTCTCATTCTGTCTGCCTCTCTGTGTTTCCTTCTATATCTTAGGTAGATCTCCTACGCCTCTCAGTCTTTGCTGGGTAGCCTTACATAGTAGGTGTCTTGTGTGATCATGTGGCTCAGTCTATCTAATCACCTGTGTGTGTGTTCCAGGAGTGTCCCTTATGTGTGTTGTGTGTGTTCTCCTGTTGTAGTTGAGCCTTGATTGCTTATGGTGCCTCAGTGGGTGGGACTGACTCCCAGGCTGACTCACTATGAGGATTGGCCATGCACACAGCATATTGGCTGCTGTGTGTGGGCTGATCATTCAGAGGGGTGTTCACCTTCTCAGGCTCTTGTGCTTGTTGAGAACATCATTGGGGTGTGCTGCTTGTAGGGCTAATCAGGTAGTACTCTGGCATGGTCTGTGGCCGGCCTCTTTGTGTGTTGTTTCTGGTGCCCCTTGGGAGGGGCTCCTGTGCAGGACAATTTCAGCCTTGCCTGCAGCCACCTGGTAGGGCCACTAAGCTGTATGTGGTTGGTTGCTACCTGTATTGGACCTGAAGGAGTGTGTGATTGCCCTCGCTGTGAACTGAGACCAGCTGCCACCAGTATCAGGCCTGGGTCAGCTTAGCATAAGGCCCAGGGCCTTTGTAGGCCTGTTGCCACCTGCTGGCTGCCCGTAAGGCTCAGCCATTGAAAGAGCTTCCTTAGGTGTTCAAGGTGGGCTGGTTGACCCCGTGTTGCCAGAGCCACCAATGATGCTGCACTCTGGGTGGAGTGGGGTCCCAGGTTGTCACTGAATATGGCCAGTAGTTTTTACAGAATTAATGCAGGTTTAGTTCTTGTGCCATTACTGAGGCTGCAGCTGCCCTGCAAGATGCCCAGAGAGTACTGCATCCAGCCACCACACACCTTGGGCCTGCAGATCCCCGAGAGTGCCAAAAAAAGGCTGCAGTGTAAGCTCTGGCTTACGGCACAACCCCTTAAGTTTATCAGGCCACCACGGGCTATCCACTGTTGTACAAGTATCCAGCAGCTTGTGGGGCAGGGCCAGTCACCCAGGAGCCCACAATTCCTCTGGTGATGCTGCACTGTTGGGTGGGGCAAGGTCCCAGGGAGTCACGAAGGTGGTGCACCTACAGATTTTGTCAGACCAATGCAGCCTCAGATTTGGCCCTTTGGGGGAGGGTTCCTCGCCTTGAAGCCATACAACTCAGTCTTTCCCTGTATGTCTCTGGTGACTCTTGAGTTGCTACCCATCTGCCAGAGCTCGGGGAGTGCTAACAAGCGAGTGAGTTCTTGTGCAGGCCCTTTAAGAGGATGTTTGGGTTTCCAGCCACCTTCCATCACACCAGGATGGACAGATGGAATCCTCGCTGATTTTCACTGCCAGATGTTATGGGGGCTTCTCTTCCCAACAAAGGACCCCTGGGCTGGAGCCCCCATTGTGGTGCCTGGACCCCTCACTCTTCAGGGTGGCCCTCCATTGCTGAAGTGTCTCTCCCAATGCTCAGCCATTACCTGTGGGTTTGGGGTTAGCCTGTTTTGTGTCCTGCCCCGCTTACCAGTATCTATTTGGCCTTTTCTTTATATCATTAATTATAGAGGTTCTGTTTAGCTACTCGTTAGATGATTCTCGAGGTTGATTGTTCTATAATTTAGTTGTAATTTTAATTGATCCTGGGAGGCAGCAAGCATAGTGTTTACCTATTCCGCCATGTTTCAGAAATATATATTTTTAACACTTTATTTCTTTATTTTGACATTCAATATTATTTTGTATTAATTTCAGCATATATATTGATGTGTTATGTTTTCATTTATATAATTTAAGAAGTGATCCACCTGGCTAGTCCAGTACCCATTTGGCAATATACATACTTATTGCCATATTATTGGCTATGTTCTATATGCTTTACTTTACAACCGCATGACTATTTTGTAACTACCAATTTGTACTTCTTAATCCCTTCACCTTTTTCATTCACCCCCAAACCGCTCCCATCTGGTAGGCATCAAAATGCTCCCATCTGGTAGTCATCAAAATGTTCTCTGTATGAGTTTTTGTTTCTTTGTTTGTCTTGTTCCTTTGTTGCTGTCAGTTTTATATCCCACATATGAGTGAAGTCACATAATTCTTGATTTTTTTTCTGACTCATTTTGCTTAGCATGATAATCTCAAGATGCATCCACATTTGTTGCAAATGGCAATATTTAATCTTTTCTTATGGCTGAGTAATATTCCACTGTGTATATGTACCACATCTTCTTTATCCAGTCATCTATCAAAGGTCACTTTGGTGGTTTCCATGTCTTGGCCATTGTGAATAATGCTGCAATGAACATAGGGGTACATATCTTTACAGACAAATGTTTTCTGATTTTTTGGATAGTTACCCAAAAGAGGGATTGCTGGGTTGTATGGTAATTCTATTCTTAAGTTTTTAAGGAGCCTCCATACTGTTTTCCATAATGCTGTACCAATTTATATTCCCACCAGCATTGTATGAAGGTTCCTTTTTCTGCACAGCCTCTTCAACACTTGTTATTACTTGTCTTGTTCATGGTAGTTATTCTAACAGGTGATATCTCATTGTGATTTTTTATTTCCATTTCCCTAATTGCTAACGAAGTTAAGCAACTTTTCATACATCTGTTGGCCATTTGTATGTCTTCTTGGGAGAAGTGTCTGTTCAGGTCCTGTGCCTATTTTTTAATTGGATCAGTTGTGGGGGGGGGGGGTTGTTTTTTGTTGTTGTTGTTACTGAGTTTTATGAGTTTTTCATATATTTTGGGTATTAGCCCCTTACGGACGTGTTGTTTTTTAATTTCTTCTCCCATTCAGTTGGTTGCCTGTTTTCTTGATGGTTTCTTTTGCTGTGCAGAACCTTTTTAGTTTAGTATAGTCACTTTCATTTATTTTTGCTTTTATTCCCTTTCTTTGAGGTCAAATTCACAAAATCCTCTCTAAGACCAAGGTCCATAAGTTTATTACCTCTGTTTTCTTTTATGCATGTTAATTTCAGGTCTTATTTTTATGTCTTTGACCCATTTTGAGTTAATTTTTGTATATGATGACAAATAACAATCTAGTTTCATTCGTTTGCATGTGGCTTTCGAATTTTCACAACACCATTTATTGAAGAGGCTTTCTTTCCTCCATTGTATGTTTTTGGCTTCTGTGTGGAAAATTATCTGCCCATATATATGTGGATTTATTTCTGGGTTTTCAGTTCTACTCGAGTGGTCTGTATGTCTGTTTTTCTGCCAATACCCTGCTGTTTTGATTATTGTCACTTTGTAGTACAAATTAAAGTCAGAGAGTGTGATACCTCCACTCTTGTTCTGTTTCCGTAAGATTGCTTTGGCTATTCAGGGTCTTTTAGGATTCCATACAAATCTAATGATTATTTGTTGTATTTCCTTTAAAAATGTTGTTGGGATTTTAATGAGGATTACATTAAATCTGCATATTGCTTTGGGTAATATAACTATTTTAACTATGTTGATTCTTCCAATCTATAAGCATGGAATATCTTTCCATTTCTTCGTGTCTACCTCAGTTTCTTTTAAAAATGTCTTCTGTTTTCAGTGGATAGGTCCTTTCCACCTGTGTTAAGTTTACTCCTAGGTATTTTGGTTTTTTTGTTTCAATTGCAAAAGGAATGTGTTTTCATTTCTTTGTCTGAGATTTCATTGTTAGTATATAGCAGTGCAATGGACTTTTGTACATTGATTTTGTATCCTGCAACTGTACTGTATTTGTTTATTGTTTCTAATAGTTTTTTTTTCTGTTGTTGTTTTTGTTTTGGGGTGTTTTTTTTGTTTTATTTATTTATTTATTTATTTATTTATTTATTTATTTATTTATTTTTGGTATGGAGTCTTTAGGGTTCATATATGAAGAGTCATGTCTTCAAATGTGACAGTTTAACTTCTTTACTCCCAGTTTGGAGCCTTTTATTTCTTTTTCTTGTCTGATTTCTCTACCTCGGACTTCCAATACTATATCCAATACTATATTGAATAACAGTGCTGACGGGCACTCCTGTCTTGTTCCTGATTTAGAGGAAAAGTTTTCAGTTTTTCATCATTAAGTGCGATATTAGCTGAGAGTTTGTCATATATGGCCTTTAGTATGTTGAGGTACTTTCCTCCTGTACCCATTTTATTAAGTGTTTTAATCATGAATGGATGTTTTATCTTGTCAAATGCTTTTTCTGCATCTGTTGATATAATCATGTGCGTTTTGTGTTTTATTTTGTTTATGTGGTTATCACATGGATCAATTGCATATATTGAAGCATCCTTGTGTCCCTGGAATGAACCCTCTTGATTGTGATGTATAATTTTTTAAATTTGTTGTTGTATTCAACTTGCTAGTATTTTGTTTAGGATTTTTGCACCTGTATTCATCGGAGATATTGGTGTGTAGTTTTCTTTTTTTGTGTGTTATCCTTATCAGGTATTGGTATCAGAGTAATGTTAGCCTCATAAAATGAGTTAGGAAGCATTGCCTGTTCTTCAACTTTTTGGAAGAGTTTGAGGAGGACATGTATTACCACATCATCTTTGAGTGTTTGGTAGGATTCACTAGTGAAGCCATCTGGTCCTTTTAGGGTGGTTTTGAATGATTGTTTCAATTTCCTTATGGTTGATCAGTCTATTTGGATATTCCAGTACTTCTTGATTCATTCTATTAAGATTATATATTTCTAAGAACTTCTCCATTTCTTGTAGGTTATTGAATTCGGTGACATATGGTCTTTCATAGTATTCTTGTATCATCCTCTGTATTTCTGTGGTATCTGTCATAACTTCTCTTTCATTCCTGATTTTGTTTGGGTGTTTTCTGTTTTTTCTTTAGTGAATCTAGCCAGGGGGCTGTCATTTGTACTCATCTTTTCAAAGAATCAAGTTTTTGTTTAATTTTTTTCTGCTGTCTTTTCTCTATTTCCCTTAATTCTGCTCTAATTTTTATTTCCTTCTTTCTGCTCGCTTTGGATTTCATTTGTTCTTCTTTTTCTAGTTCTTTAAGATGTAAAGTTAGGTTGATTATTTGGGATTTTTCTTGTTTCTTGAAATAGGCCTGTAATGGTACAAATTTCCCTCTTAGTACTGCTTTTGCTGCATCCCAATAATTTTGATAGGATGTATTTTCATTCTCATTTAATTTTATGTATCTTTTGATCTTTCATTTTATTTCTTCTTTGACTCAGTCATTCTTTAATAACGTTGTTTAATCTCCACGCATGTGTATTTTTTCCCCACTTTCTTTTTCTAGTTGATCTCCAATTTCAAAGCCTTGTGGTCTGAGAATATGCTTGGTATGATTTCAGTCTTAAATTTCCTGAAGCTGTTTTGGTGTCCCAACATATGGTCTATCGCTGCAAGTGTTCCATGTGCACTAGAAAAGAATGTGTAGTTTGGTGTTCTAGGATGAAATGCTTTGTAAATGTCAATTATGTCCATTTGGTCTAATGTATCATTTAAGGCTTTTAGTTCTATTGACTTTCTGTTCAGATGATCCATTCTTAGCTGTCAGTGGTGTATTTAGGTTCCCTAGTATAATTGTGATTTTGTCAGTTTCTCTCTTTAGTTCCATTAGTAGTTGCTTTATATATTTCGGCGATCCCTGATTGGGAGCATATATATTGATAAGTGTTATGTTTCCTTGTTGTATTGTTCCCTTTGTCATTATGAAATGTCCATCTTTGTCTCTCGTTACTTTTTATATCTTAAAATCTGTTTTGTCAGATATAAGTATGATTAAACCTGCTTTTCTGTGCATGCCATTTGCTTGGATTATCGTTTTCCACCCTTTCACTTTGAGTCTATATTTGTTCTTGTAGCAGAGATATGTGTCTTGGAAGCAGCTTAATGGTTGGATTTTGTTTTTTAATCCAATCTATACTCTGTGCCTTTTTATTGGTGAATTCAGTCCATTTACATTTAGGGTAATAATTGGTATATGATGCTTTCCTATAGCCATGTTATCTTTTGTTTTCTGGTAGCTCTGTGTGTCTATTGTTTCTTTTCCTTTTTGTTTCTGTCTGTTACTTATTTTGGTGTCATTGTATGATTTTTCCTCTGTTTTCTTTCTCTTTTTTTTCTTTTTTATGTTATTTGTCTTTGTTTGGGCTTTTGTTGTTGTTGTTGTTGTTACCATTAAATTTATATAAAAGAAAGTTTCACGTATAAGGTAGTCCTTTTTATACAGCATGCTTCTTATCTCCATTCCCCTTTGCAAATTTGGACCTTTACTTCCTCCCCTTTTATGTTTTTGTTGTCACGAATTATCCCTATTTATGCTGCGAGTTCATTTCTGAGTTGCAGTAGTAAATTTTCTTCATTTTCTCTTTTTTATGTTTTTATTTTCTTTACCCTTTATGTTATGTTTAAGTGTATAGTGCCCTATTTTGTGTAGGAGTTGCCAGTTTTTGCTTCTGTTTGTCTGTTAGTAATTTGTTCATGGTTTTTTATCCTTCTGTCTTTTTGTTTCAGGTCGAGTAGCCTCCCTCACTATTTCCTGTAATGCAGGCCTTGTGGTGGAAAATTCCCTCAGCTTCAGTACATCCCGAAAAGTCTTTATTTCTCCTTCATATGTAAAGGATAACTTTGCTGGATATATTATTCTTGGTTGGTAATTTCTTTCTTTCAATAGTTTGAATATTTGATTCAACTCCCTCCTGGCTTATGGAGATTCTGCTGAAAAGTCTGATGGTAGTTTAATGGGCTTATTTTTGGAGGTTACAGCCTTCTTTTCCCTGGTTGCCTTGAGAATTCTTTCATTGTCATTAATTTTTGACAGCTCCAATATAATGTGCCTTGGAGAAAGCCTATTAGGAAGAAGATAATTAGGTGTTCTGTTTCCTTCTTGGATTCTTGGATCCAGTTCTTAACATAGTTTTGGGAAGTTCTTGTCAACTATTTGTTTGAATAGACTCTCTGTGTCCTTCTCCCTCTCTTCTCCTTCTAGTATACCCAATATTCATATCTTGCTCTTTCTGATGAGTCAGATAGTTCTTGTGGAGTTCTTTCATTTCTTTTAACTCTAAAGTCTCTCTCTTCTTTCATCTGCATCATTTCCAGATTTCTATCTTCGATATCACTAATTCTTTCCTCTATCTGGCTAGCTCTATTTCCTAAGCTGGCTATTTCATCTCATTTATTGAGTTCTTCACCTCCAGAATTTCTATTTGATTGTTTTTTAAAATTTCAGTCTCTCTGGTGAAACATCCATTCTGTTCCTTAATTTTTTTTGAGTTCCTTAAAGCCCCTATGTGAGTAGTCTTGCACCTCATTGAGTTTTTTCAAAACTGCAATCTTGTATTCTCTGTCATTTAAATCACATGTTTCCATGCCTTTAAGTTCATGTTCTAGAGAGTTTTCATTTTCTTTCTGAACTGCCTTGTTACCTTTGTTATTCATGGCAGTTAATGAATTATTCTCTTGGGCATCTACAGGAGTAGATTCTGAAGCAGTTTGATATGAAGAGGTCTTTCTTTTGCTTTCCAGTAGGTAGTGCTGGAGCATTTTATTTTCTCTCATGCACTGTTCCAGCTTCTCACATGGTGGGATACTTCCTGGGGAGATGTGTTTCTCCTCTGTGACCAGGTTGCCTCGCTGTCAGGGCACCACCCCCATGGAAGGATGTGGTGGACGATGAAGTTCTAAGCCTCTGAAATCTCAATGCTGCCCCTGCAGCTAAATGCAGAGCTGTGGGTCTCAGCAGCTTTGGGTACCCCCATTGTGGTCAGCTGGGAAATGTGGCGGTGGGGTTGGGTGGGCTGGGAGAGGTGGCAGGTGTTTTTGGGTCTCTGCTTTCCAAGGAATGGCAA